>NC_071327.1:26752693-27053220 GCF_943734725.1 Anopheles marshallii | reverse complement strand
TGCTGGTGGTCCGTTGCTATCCGGTGGCGGAGGACATAGTTTCTGCAACAAATTATTACAACACATTGTTACCTCGGTTAGCGGTGGGGTGCGTAAGGGAGTAGATCCAACGCTTTCAATCGAAGGTAAAAAACAAGATGTTGAAGGCTCTGTCGAACGTTCCACTGCTGCCGCTACCACCGTTGCCCCTAACAGCATTCGTCGTTCAATGTCATCTTGCTCTGCCCTGACCGAGGTACAAACTATGTCATCGCCAGTACTAGAAGCTGGCACAAGTCCCGTCCTTTCACGCAGTAACCGTTGCGCACCGTTCTCGTTTCGCGAGCTGAGGTCAGAGCTGCGTGCAGCCATGAAGATACCGTTGCCAAAGCATCGAACCCAACCGGCATCGTCCTCTTCGTCCTCGTCGTCAAACATCGCTGGCGTTACCAGTGGCGGTGATAGTTCGACTGTTATTCGTTCGATCGAACGAACCTTGAGCGCTCCTGTGGCTGTACAAACACTCGATTCGGATGCTGGAAATAATAGGATCGCTAGTTTCACGACTTTCGCTGGCAATACCACCTCCACTAGCGTCAATGTATCTTCCGCTAACGGATCATTACCAACACTCAATCGTTCGCAGTCCGATCGCCAACTTGGTGATGATCATCGCTCTGGTCATCGGTCGGGTTTGGGACACTGATGTGTGTTGTCGATACCTCCCACTTTGTTTTTTCCCCCAATAGATTTCCCGTTTAACACATCCTTTACCATATTTACTTCAAACATACACGCAAACACTCACACACATACACACACAAGTATACATGGAAGCGACAAAACAAACTTACGCAAATGAGACATTTAATCGGTGGGTATCCAATTTGGAACAAATGTCCATCGGATGATACTTTCATTAGAGAAGCAATTGTTTTAGATGCATATGGAAAGTGAATAGAACTAATCTGTTAATTATTTCCCAGTTGACGATCGAGGCGTCGCCAACATAAACAATTTATTATTTCGGTAGAGAAGCGTAATCGAAACTTCTAATATCAATACATTTCAATTGGCAAGCGTTGCTGTGATTTAAAGATTGCTTGATATGGGGGAACTAGCAAAGGAAGAAAATCATAAAACGATAGTTAAACAAAAAACAAACAAATAGATCGAGTGGATAGTATTTATCATTCGAGTAGCGATGTAAAGCGAATACTTAAGCGAAGGTTAAAGGCATATAAGTGTTGTATTAGTTACGTTTTGTTTCTGTTTCTTAATTTTAGATTCGGTCAGTGTATAGATGTAATAGAATTAGTGAAGTATCAAACATTGTTCTTTTTTAAGGTAAATTGTTGACGATGTGCAAGAAACGAATCAATATAGATAGAGTTCTAAACCATTGGACGAAGAGAAAATGATAGCCAGATAACGTAGATTGCGTATGTGTTAGACAGTGTAGTGAATAATAAATAGCAGCTGAATATTTTTTAAACATCGCACAACCAGATCTGTAGCGTAATCGTTACGAGAAATTATAGCTGTACCGTGAGAATATACTTGGCAGTAGCGCCCCTCTATAGAACACGTTTATGAAAGGATCTATTTGGTTGATGCTATCGTGCTATCGTCCAAACAATCATTGAGCTGTGGACGTCCAGTTCTGTCCGGTTTAGCTTTTCTGTTTAGATTAATATGTTTTCTGTTATCTTATAGTCTAACGTGAATCTTTAGAACGTTTCTGCTCCCCTCAATTGATTCTAAAATATTACGATCGATGGATTAAAGTGAATGCAATCCTTCAAACGTTACCAATAGTGTGCCCGGTGTCAATTTAATTTCCAGCACTGTAAACATTCCAAGTGTGTGAGAAGGAATCGGAAAGGCAGACGCGATCTTGCAGTTTTGTTTGTTTTTTTTTTAATGAAATGCCCGAATGTCCCTCTCAATATGATCATTTAAAATCCACCTCAAATGCAACTTTGAATTTCAATTTAAACCGTCTTAGTTTATGCAAACATGCCTTTGCCTTTACGTTTTCGTTCTCAATTGTTCCTATTTGTAGCGAATTGGGGAAAGATTTGAGAAATTTGGCGTTCCCCATAACTTTGATGCACGTTGCACTTACTGCAAGTACTGCCCATAAACTGTACAATTCACTGCAGCTATAAACCATTAAGCTAAACCATCAAACCATTAAAAATCATTAGCATACGGCTATGCAGGCATACCGGCATACAGATGTACAATTTCATTCACTTTCCACTGCCTCATGTTCAGGATGCAGCCAGCTCTAACAACAGCATATTGGTTAGGGGAAACGGTTTTTGTGTCTATTTGTATATTCTCACGATTGCGGCCCGGAATTCTTAAAACAAAACTAATTGTGTAACATTTGCTATGCGAGCTCAGGAGGTGCTAATATACCTTACATATTTATTCTTTTACTTATGCACCACTCAACGATATTATTGTAAATGTATCTCACGTTTATTGGAGTGGTGCCAAGCACTTTGACTAACAGCTAATATAAGACACAACAAAAACACTACACACACAAACACACTGACGCGACGTACATGTACCTAAATAGTAAAATATCATCAAACACTCATCCTTTCCAAAACACAAACAAAGCTAATCATAAAACATCCCAGATTCATTTTATCATCATGCACTACATCGCTCCTACTAAAGATTGCGCAGCACGTTATAATAGAACAACATATTTGTAAAAAAAGGGAAATTGGGAAACTATATAGAGAACCATTCGAAATTACCCCACTTAAATGAAACACTAGAAAACTTTCATATTATTTACTATATGTGCACGCTTGTTGTGGTACGGCGTGATAATGTTACTACGCCGCACATTGGATAACGTTCTAAATTGTGTCCGTGTGCTTTTAAGGATCGTGTGAATGTTTGTCTGATTGTTGGATTTTATGATAAAAAGTAAATGTTTGGTGGATGGAAATGTTGGTGGAAGAATTTATCAGGCAGAAAATTGGTACCAATTGATATCCATGGCATGATAATAGTAAAAATTAATTTCTGTTGGTGTGAGCCCCTACTGTAGAAATCTAAATTGCAAAATTCGAGAACAAAACTTTATCAATAGATATTTAAAAGTTCCTCAATATATTCGATGTGTCATTGTGCGTTGGGTATTTGGAAAAATTATAAAACTACAGAATTCGAACGGTCATTAACCATTAATCAAGACGGTGTACTGGAGGTGCAGGTCGTAACACAAACGCTTACCATTGCTGCTCACATGGTTAAGACAGAGAATTTGCATGGTGAGCGCTGCAATCCTATCCTATCAAAGATTCCCATTTCCTTTCCACACTGTTATTTGTTTAATGTAAAAGGCCTTTTCAGGAGAAAAGCATCAAGCGAATGCCGTGCGAAAGGAAAGCGATCCACAGAAGCGGCATTTTCTATCAATCTAATTGGCGATTATTGGAAAAGCGGCAAATGTTACCGTCTCCCGAACCAGTATATACTTTCAATTTACCAATGCCCTACCACTACCGCTACCACTCCCTCCCTCCAGGTAAAGGCGCATGGAGGCGAAGTTCCTGGTTTGGTCAAATCAACAAAATGTTCAGGAAGATGACGTTCAGTGTCCGGACCTCGTCCTCCGCCATTTCTACCGGCAGGTCGGAAATGGTAGCCGGCACCTCGTGCGGGACGGAACGATACAGCGCCGGGCGACGAAACGATCAGCGCCGTCCATCGCGGTCGCTGGCCGGGTTTGTCTCTCCCAATATGGATCTACCCCTGCGCAAACGCCAACCCAGCGCGGTTGCATCGAATTCGTCCTCCGTCTCATGCATCGTTCCATCGTCGAGCGTCGCCTCGGCATCATCGTCGGGATCCACGTTCGGGGAACAGCGTCTGATGGCGGAAACTTCTTCGTTGGACGAGGAGAAAGCGAAACTGCTGTCGGGTGTCGGTGACGCGTACGGTGAAACCGGCACCGATACGGACGATAGCGGTCTGCCGACACGACCACCGTCACACAACGAACACGATCAGTACGACATTTTTTCGTCACCGTTCGACGAGCGGCTGATCGCGGAAAAATCATCTTCCGAGAAGATGTTACAGAAGAATGAGCTTGATGAGGGGTTTCAGTTTGGGTTCCGGCGCGGTACGTCGAACGATCGCATGCCTTCCTGTCCCCCGGATAGTGGCCGTGGAAGCACTGAGAAGACATCGGATGGTGGTCGCGACAGTAGTAGAGCGAACTAAAAACAACAACACGATGGCTTAAAACGTTAGACATATAGTAGAGTGAGCAAAGTGTGCGAAAGCATCGAATGTGTATAGTAATTAGTGTCGAATGATACTATTGTACGATCGTAGAGGAGAGCAGAGATGCATTAGTAGATACGAAAGAGCGGGACCTGTTTCTATCGGATCAATCTCGCCTTGGCGTTATGCCTACGTATGTTAGGCGGATTTAAAGAAAAAAGTTTCCCAGTACGATAGGTTTACGAACCTGAAATTAAGATTTGACCAAGTGTGCACTCTAACCTGCCTCGTTAGCATCGTAACTAGAAAATAGAACATAATCCGGCGGCACCATTGCCACATCGTGTGCAAAGCCCGCATTCTAATAAACCTTCGATTGAGTCGAAGTATCGCAGCATGGATGGAGTGTTCCATTTTATTTGTTTGCGTAATCATGCACCAGGCTTCATCCTTATTGCGATTTCTCGAACAAAAAAAAGCTAATGAAAGTCATGGAAGAGACACAAACATATTAGACAGAACCAGTTGATTACGACGTATCAATGCATTATTACTTAGTCTGTCCTGTTTTCGCTGCATATGTTCAATTGGTACCATAACTCAACAAAGTTGAATTTAAAGTTAGATTCATATATTAGATATCACTGACATATGTATTGGGCAATGTCGTGATTTTTACGTGACGTGCCTTTCAGTAGTAATTAGTAGACAATAAGTTGAAAAAGATGTTTTGTTACGGTTATCATTTTACTTAACTGTTACGCTGTTCAACGTGCACAATGAATAACATTTGGAGAATCAAATGTTTCGTGATATGCAATATAAACTGCAATATAATCTTCATTTTAAGTGCAAATATGTCGAAATCCATCAGCAACAACGAACATTTTGCTGACCGTGCGTGTTGTTGATGATATACGTTATAATTATTACACTTGCACAGAGTATAGATAGTTGACTAATTAATATAACTTTTATCCCTTTTTTTCCTATCCTTACACATAGATCCTTCCGTTCCTTTGCTTTCCCCAAATTGTTGTACTGTTGAATGTCTAATGTTGCTCACACCCTACTTATACTTACTGCGTAGAATAGTATTTGAATATGTACTAACGACTGTGTTATCTTTTTTTTTACATGCTGCCTGTATATTTTACAAAATTTTCTCTCTGGATGATGGGTTTGATAATGATTCTTCGGATATTGGTGTCCTATACATCGCTGCAACGCTACGACCATGTTTTTCCCTAACACGCGTTGTCTCTAACCGCCATTTACTAACATCACAACCATCGCCAATGTTGCTACTATTAATAATATTTTGCATGCGTACCGTATCGTCGTTTAACCATTGTTACCCGTGTGTTTAACTGGACGCGTGTTACGACCTCACAAAATAAATCGATATATGATCATCGCTCATATAGCAGAGTCTCCGGAAAGTCTCATACGATATCGTCTACTGTCCGAGCCGGAAATTGTAAATCTCTTGTCTGCAAACCAGTCCGGCAGTGTTGAAGGACAACAGCCACCAAACCACGACCAGTCACAACGGGGACAATGTCCTTCACCGCGACCATCATCAACATCTAACCGTTGCTCGGGAAATTCGTACGATGCAGGCAGCAGTTCCCCATCGGATGGTTCACCAACTGGGATCGAGAACAATGGTACCAGCTCTGGTTGCGGAACATCATCCTCCAGCTCATCCGGCACGGCTCAATCGCCACCGGTAAAAGGCACGAGTGTGGAAGATGCGCTGACCCGTACGAATCAAACACCCGCGACACAGTCCAACATGGTTGAGGTGTAGGGACAAGACAGGTGCACCGGGTGTAACAAAGGTTCGCAAATTAGATGTATTGTGTTTCGTTTCCGGTTGTATTGCAGGGTTGCGATATTTACAATCGAACATCAGTTACTGTTTTCTTTGGAAAAGTTCGAAATCATAAAAATGCAATGGAGCACACTTGCAAATGATAAATTCTTAGTTTCTTAAACAGAATAACATTCTCCTAACTGGATGCATGTGAGAGGAAAAAAACCATCAGCATGTTTAAAAAATAATGAATTCTTGATTCCAACTTTCTCTACTTCGTGCCACTTGGCTTGGTCGATTTTAATCGTGAAATTTTTTGTTAGAAATTCTTCGTAAATGGCGCCCTGTGTACTGAAGATTTACTATTTTTCTAACAATAGCCAGAAACCTTAACTGTTCCAAATGTTCGATTGTTTAGATAGAAACTCCGTAATACTCCGTGTATTTTCGTGTACTCCCAAGCGTGAGAAGATGGATACACTATGTGATGGAGCATAAAATTGTAAAGCCGTCCAAAGAGAAGAATAGCGCTGAGTGTGGTAATGCCCTGCACGTACAGTGTCGTAATACGGGCGTTCGACCTGGGTGTACGTATTTCCAATTCGGTCACTGCAGAATTGTTTGAAAGGAGGACCGTCTATTAGACCAACAACCCCGTTGAAACTTGCAAACGATGTTTAGCGCCAAATAACACTGGGAACAACAAGGTAGAACTAATCCAACTAACAAACAATAAATACGTAAATTAACGCTGCGGTGGTGTGGTGATTGCCCAAAAACAAAACGAAAGTATCCTTGAAATAGCGTTGTTTTTGCTGTTGCATACTTCCTGCTACTTTCCTTGTTTTATTCCCAACTCTTATCGTGCCGTCCGTTTACACCTTGCTACCTTGTCGTTTATGTCGTCTTTTTTGTTTTTTGTTCTGTTTCGTAATCTGTTTGTTTGTATGGTTGGTTGTTTGATTTTGATTTGTTTTTCTTTGTGTTTTTATTGTTCATTCTTTCTTTACTCTTACCTTCACGAACACAAGTAAAACTTCTGTACAGCTGTACACGCACACCAACACTCACACACACACACTGGCACGCACGAAAGCGTGATCTTTTATGTTACCGAATTGTAAAAACCAATTCCTTTACATTTCCTATTTTCCAGGTGAATCGACGCATCTTTGAAAGTGCACGGGCACATTTCCTTACTCACACATTTCCCTACTCCACCCACACACACACACAATTGTTGCACCACCAAGCGTGTAGAAATCAGCTACTTATTGCTCTGGCCGTCTTTAGAGAGTTATCACTTATCACCCAACCGACACGGTATTTTGCACGAAACAGCAGCAAACCCCGAGTAGTAGTAGTAGTACATCTACCAAGGAATTTATAGAAATATTGTCCCACCATTTTGGGGATTCTTGTTTTTGAAGCCAAACCCTCATAAACTGGAGCGTTTAGTAGGTTTTTTTTCGTGTTGCTTGATGCACAATAAATGACCGCACACGCATAATGTTCCCCGAGTTGGTTTGTTGCAACATGATAGGGTTTTGAGCTGCAGGTGGAGTTAAACATTAGCACAGCTTCTTTAGCACAGCACACCTTGGTCCGAAAGGTCGATTGGCATGGTGACGATAAATGATTACCCCGAAGAAGAAAAGCAAGAGAGAGAGAGAGAGAGAGAGAGAGAAATGTTGTAAAAAATACATGTATTAGCTAAGCGGCACCGAACAAATGTATAATGTGTATAGAATTGTATGTAAATGTGTGTATAGTTTAGCTGCAAACCAGTACAGTTTGGAGTCGAGAGGCAACGGTGATATGGTAAACAAAACAAGCAAAACCTGTGTGCGCGTCCTGGGGAAGAATTGAATTTTGCACCAAGACGCGCGTTACATTCAATAAGCCAGATACGTTCGGTATCAGCATCCAAAATGGTCGGGTTCGTTGATTTAGTTTGTTTGTTTTTGCTTCGTTGGCAAATATTCAGAGAAAAGCATTAAAAAAATTAACTTCCATAATTTGCAATTTCCATACAGTGCGTAACATAACGTTAAGACACCTTGTTCTTTTGAAAATAACAAAAAAAGTAGAAGATATAGGTCAAAATTATGTTCTGCAAAGTAGTACAGAATAATAAAATATTTCATTCCATGCTGGTCGCATATTTTTACGCACCCTAAAGACAAAAATTTGGAAAAAAAACTGTACTATGTCCCAACATTCAAGAATATGATTATGTCTCTTGACGCATTTGAAGCGAGCTGCATCGAAAAATTAGCACTTTATCCGTTTTAAGCAAATAAAACATCTTGTATACATTGTCAGTTTTGCATCAGTGATGGTAATGCATATTTTGAAAGCTTATCTTTACAGCATTGCATGAAATCAAAATCGAAATCAATTGATGCTGTTAAACAATACTAGAATTGAATTGACAGAAACTCAAGAATCAAACTGTTATAAAAATGGTTAGATATGTTTGATTTAAAATGATTCTAAAATGAGCATACGATCAATGTATTATTTCCGCGAAAAAATATGTAAAAGTGTGCGTAAAAATATGTGCCCCACGTAGATAGATAGATTTTCTTTTTCTTTTTGTACAACTTGGCAGAACATAATTTTGTCTATATTTACAACTTTTTTGTTTGTTTGTTTGCTCGAAAAAATAAAATGCCTTTAAGTTATGTTACGGGTTGCAGTGGTAAACCAAAAAGATTTGTTCCTTTCATGTTGGACCGACATTGCTGATGCAGGCTCTCTTTCAATAAAAGAGTGGTACACTCTCTCCAACAGCACCCGCTGCTGTTGTGTGGCACTTTGACGGGAACAGCATTAGTACAACCGAATACCGAACCCCGGATACGATGATAGATGCCATCTGGAGGCTGTAGGAAGTGTTTTTATAAGTGTCGAACAGTAGTAATGTAGTGTAATGAAAACAAAAAAGCAAACAAAAAACACAAACACAGACAACTTTACAAGCCAAGGCCATATTGTTTAAGGACAGAAAGCGATTAAGGAACATTGTAAGGATTCAAATAGCTGACAGTCAAACGGGTGTTGTATTGCACCTGGTTGGTTTATGTTCGCTAGTACAGTTTATGTATATAATTATAACAAAGCTACGTATATAGCAGTGCGAGCAAAAGGCGACTTAAGAGTTTAGAACCTATAGACACATCCACACACATAAAAACACACAAAATTATAAGGCTGTGGTACATAAGTTAAATTTCCAGTTTGTATAATAGTATTCCGACTATGCACACATCTGTCCCTTACCCCACAAAAACACACACACACACACACCTAATTTCCACGGGCTAAGGAATGCAAAGCGCTGTGTTATTGAGTGATAAATTACAGTGAGCAAGGAATGATTTTATTTGTTTGTAAAAGCCTTTGTCAAATGTCTTCTTATCTTTAGTGTTAGCGTTTAAAAGGATTTGTTCCATCCCATTGACATATGCATCCGCACACTTTTAACTGTTGGTTGGGAACTTTTAATCTGTTTACACCCTTTGTTTTGCAATTATTTGTAAGTTTTAAAATTTGCGTGTGTGTGTGTGTGGAGTGTGTAACAAGAGATTAATTTTTCAATATTCATTTTACTCTAAGTATGTGTTCTGTATGTTCTGTTTGTTTCGTAGTAAACGAATCGATAACATTGCACTGTGTAATGGTTGTAAGTCGGGGGCGTCCCAAGTGTCTCCCTTTTCCTTCTGAATGTTCTACGTGTTGTTTCATTGTACTTTGTAGTAGGGATTGGGTTGGGGAAGCGTACAAATGCTTGTGCTAGCAACAATAATGCGGACAAAAGAATAGAAATGGCAGCACCAACCCGCAAAACAGTAGACGAATGTAAAATCATAAACGAATCTGTGCTGGAATCATTAACGGATAAGAACGAATGATAGATTAGGGCACTACGGTATTGTGTATATGTGTTTGTGTGTGTGTGTGAGTACTCGTAGATGGAAAACGCCATCTTTGTCGCGGTTAAGCATGAAATAGTTGCATTAAGTAAGCGGCTTTTTTACTCAAGTGTGTCAAGTGCGCCATGGTGCGGCAAAGTAAAGGGAAGCAGCGCCCACACAAAAGAAAGATTCAACCTATTCTAGCGCCACTACTAGAAGATTTCAAATGCCGTCTCGCGCATATAGTCAAAACAAAACGAAAGCCATCACACGCACGAAAACATCACATTACTCCCCAAATTTCCTCTTGTCTCTTTAAGCCTACCGAAACGTATGATTAGTATGTAGTAGTGTAGGTTCGTAGTTCGAATAGGGAGGGTTTCATACAGCAAAACGCGGACCCCCCCTATTATGGCGCTAGTGTTAAGGCCCAAATCGAACGCCGTGTTGTGTATATTATAATCGGACTATTATTATCGCTTGCTAGCAGTTTGCATAAAAGGAAGCAAAGTAGAAGATCCCCCCCTCTCCCCTCATTTATAGTCCCTTAATGTTTAGTAACGCGCGCAAGCAAACGAGAAACTATTGTACAAGTATGCTAAGATCTAGACCTAGCTGTAATTAAGAGTTCTTGCCTCGATTAATTCAAAGCTCCTACAACCAGTTGGGATCGGAGGTTTTTTTTTTGTTGGCGACAAGATCGGTGCAAACGAATGCGTTGTGTGGTGTTGCTGTGCCGGCACGAGAAGAAGCCGTTCGGTGACTAGTGGATATAGGGTGTGACACAGAAGAGATAAAACTAAACACTAGAGTACAAAAAACCAATATGTAAGATTAGATGTAGTGACTGGCTGCGCATCTTGAGGATGAGAAAAGTAAAAGAAACAAACAAACAAAAAACCGAAGCCGAAACAAACAAAAAAACATTACATTTACATCCCTCTCCTCTATAGGAAGCAAAAGGGCTAAAAGGGGAAACATAGAGACGTGGCACACGGAAGGGACTTCTGCTGCATTTTGTTTCCTCTGTTTATCATTCGAAAAATTGATTTAAAAGCGTACTGTTCCCCTTTCACAAATTAAACAGTGATCGTGAGGTGATCGTATTGCAGAGTAAAATGATTGTGCAGTTTGAAAAAGGCACCGGGTGAAGAAAATGCATACATTTTTTCGCATACAAATACAGGATTTGTTTAATATATACTCCGGTGTGGCGAATGATTAAATGGCGAGAGGGAGAAAATAGGTAGTCTTTATGCTAGTGATACAGAGTAATATGAATTGTTACGTTATAATTTGATTTGATCTCGTTGCTATTTGTGTAAACGTGTTTTTATTTTCTTCTCAATCCTTGCAAGTGATGAAAGGAAAACTCACACACCACCACCATTAATGCGTTCGTCCTACATGCTATCATTGAAATCCCTTGACTTGTTCATGCGAGTTCATGCATATGTACACCCGAGATATGGTTGTATGTGTTGATCTGTACGATAGTTCCATTACCTTGGATGGATATCATCGATCATAAAAAAATTATTTTCCTTCAAAATTAATATCAAAATCAAATTTATATGAAAAAGTTTTGTTTTATTCCTCTTTAATCATTGCAACAATATTATTCGGTAACAAACAAACAAAAATCCTCATGAGAATGTGATAGCACATTGGATTATACAAAATTCGTTTTGAGTTTGCTTGCATCGTTCGATGCACACGTTTGTAAACAAAAAAAAACAATGCTTTTTTACACATGCAAACTTTCGAAAGTCTCGTAAAAGAAGAGCACACGCGACAGTTTTGGGGCCCGGTTAAGAAAACAAAAAAAAAAAACACTTTTTATAACAAAATGCAACAAAAATTATGCTAACGAGTTATTTGATAAAGAAACACAAACAACAGAAGCATATTATATCCTTCGTACTACTGTATATCTTATCGCTTTTCTTGAACAAAACAAGATATCAAACACATCTTTCGAAACACTAGGCTATCGGATGGGAAGGATTAGTAGAAATAGTAGTAGGAGCGGGAAGGAGGTTAGGAGTGTGCGAAGGAGCAATGCGCTTCGGCCTTCAAGAAGAAAACAAAAGAACAAAAATGCGTGAACGAAAAAACACAAATTAATATAGCCACATACACACACATACACACCCCGCCGTCCTCTGACATACAAAACACACACACAAACTTGCGGTATAATATTATGTATATGGGAGCAGGAAATCAACATTTTACAGACATGGCGTAAACACACAGCCCCGCACAGTAGTGGAGAAAAAACAACATGCTGCAGAAAATAATGAAAAAAAAAAACAAATGTTGAGTTTCTATAAGTATGCTTAGGATATGGAAGAAGAAAACCGAAATGGAAGACGATTAAACGTGAAAATATGAAGAATAAGTTTATACGTGCGCAGTTCATTTTTTAAATGACTCCAGCACAAATGGACTCTACATCATAGAGATACTGTTAACAGCAGGATGTCCTTGATGAAAGTAGTTCGTTTGTGTATAGAGTATGGAATCCGAACAAAGAATCTACAAAGGATCGTGCTGTTTGCAGGTAATTTACAATTATATCCAATTTTACAGTTTTGGTACCCATGTAAAAAATCATTTTGTTACAGCAAATTGAATCAATCTTGAAGTTATCTACCAATCAATCCATGTACAAGAAGGAAGATGCACTAGAATGGACCAATTCCGTGGAGGATGTTAAGGTGTTGAATAACTGCTACTAGATATTCTCCCTGACGCTACAAGATCACCACGACATATACGCAGAACAGATAGTTGAAAATAAATAGAAAGTATTCCGGAATGGAAAATCAACCACTGGTCAGATCTTCGTCGTGCGGGAGATTTTGAAAATTGTGGAGAAAAAGCTGTACTCCCTCCCAACTCTTCATTGACTTCAAGGAAAGCGTATGGTGAACTTGTACGAACGGCCAAGACCAACAACACTTTCCACGTGATGGTGGAAGAAAACGTCTCAGTGCTATTCCCTATTGGCTTAACACTTGGTAAGAAGGGTCATCCGCGACTCGGAAGTGGAATTTACTTGTAGACGGATAGTCAGTTCTGCGTACGGAGGATTGGTCCGGAAGAGGTTTTGGTTCGGTACTGTCGTGTGGAGACCGGCGCCACCACCAATACATCTCCGGCCCGTCAGTATTGTTCCACATAAGTTTAGTCCTGGGCTCTGAGACATGGATTTTTGACCTCTTATGGAGGAGCCTGCACAATCCCTAGCTCTAACTTGTATAATGAACTGAGTTGTATATCTGGCAACGAATTAGACTCGTCAGGCTCATTTTTGACGACGACACATGATCGTAAGCGGTTTAGAGAACTTCCTGCCGTTAACAACAGATTGGAATATACGGGTGTCAACCGTTACTAAAAAGAGAAGCGTGTTAGAAAACCTTTCATGAACCATTTTTTGCTGCTCTCGTGTGAGTGTGTTCACACGTAACTTTGTCGGCATTATTACCAGGAGTAAATGTTCGAATAATGCTCTAAGCTTCGTTGCCCCGGCATCACATCCAAAATGTCAATTACCATATTCGTTTAGGTTAGCGAACATCGGTTTGTTCGAATCCTCTGCCGCGAACTCAAATTTGCTCCAACAATTTGTACAATTGCACAGAAGTTTAAAAATATCGGTAATCCACAGGGCCCAAAAGAGGTAAATACGGAATTGAAACGGGTAGCGTTGTTTACAAAACAAATCAAAACAAATTCACAAATCAAAACAAACGAACAAATTGATTTGACAGCCGGTAAACCGTATTCGACCGCACACAGGGGTGAGCAGTCAATTGTTAATGTTCGCAAACCCGCTTCTGGGATCAATAACATCAGCTTTTATTCACAACAAATCTACGAGGTACATTTTACATTGCGATCATATATTAAAAGCCTAATTTAATTTTTTAGTTCGATACATGTGCACATAAATGTAATCCGGCATTTACAAACGAACGGTTAGCGAAACAATCAGCTTTTCGCATACGATATTTCACCACTGGAACGGATGCTACACGCATGCAAGGCAAACTGGCGCGCTGCACACCGCTCTTTCCGCTGTGTGTGCTGCGCTCCTGGTAGAAATTTTGCACCGTGCCGTCCGCGTTGTAGACACAAGTGACAGCACGCGGCCAACCGCGTAACCCTTTAGCGACGGGACGCGTGATGCGCGTGCTGGGCCACGGTCATCCGCACGGGAAGAGCCGTTCGGCACGTGGAAGTGGGTGCATGAAGATGCGAACGAAGCGCATCGTACACGCGGTTGCCATGGTAGCTTCTAGTGATGTGCGCTCCGGAGCGCACCAACGGCTCCGACTTCAGCCAGGAGCCGGTTCCGAACCTACGAGGGAAAAATATTCTCCTCCCTGCTTCCTTTACCACCTCCATCCTACCCCTCTCTTCTCGTCATCCCACATTCATCTTCGCTACTGCACCTTCCATTACCCCCCTTTCCATCCATTCCCTATCACCACCATCTCTCTCTTTCTCCTCACCATCCCGTGTAAACTCCTCCTTCCCCACCCTCACCTTCGTGGGTTCAGAACCGGCTCCAGAACCGTGGATTCGGAACCGGCTCTAAAATATGTCGGAGCCGATTCCGGATCCGTGACCGTTTTTCCCATCACTACTAGCTTCCCTTGCTGCCGTACACACGTTGCGTGTGTTGGTTTGGAGGAAGCGTGGGGCGGATGACGTTGCTGGCACACCCGGTACCAACGCGGCCGCCTGCTGCGACCGTGCGCTCCCGGTACGTTTGTTGAAATTTTTCGTAAGAAATTTTCAATCGAACAAATTGTTCGTTCCGACAACCGGTGCAGCCCGGGCTTGGGGTTTTTCATCGAAACCCGACTAGCGCGGTCGACGCTATTGCTACCAGTTGCCGTGGGTGCTTGCAACGAAACACTCGCGAGCCTGCAACAGCGCGTGCGACACTGGTCGAAATTGTTGAAATGGTTGAAAAATGTAATTCAGCGCTCACCGGGTACCGCGACCGCTGAACAGTGCTGGCGATGACATCCACGACGACAGCACGACACGCCCGTGTGCCGGGTGCGCTTTCAGTGAATGTTTTCTTTTTGTTGTTGGGTATCGAAGTGAGTGAAGTCACCGGACTAGGCACGCAGCGCGATGCAAAGGCAACGCGGCCGGAAGATTGCTTGTGTCGCTGCGCGTTGCGTATGGCGCGGAACCATCTTTCGCCAATAGTTCAACCCTTAGCCGGTCCTTTTGCAAATGGGTTGTTTATTGTGTACAATAGGTCACGGGTTTTGTCCATCTGCATTAAATGGGTATGCTTCCCAAGCAACCGGATAGGCTGTGCTACGAGACATCATGGATGGAACAGGTAAAGAACTTGCCCCGAAAGCTCCCGGAACGGACGGGTTGGCTCGTAACTGAGTTCGTAATGAATTAAATTCGATAAAAGTATACTCTCAAAGCAACATTCAAATGAATTAAGAACACTGAAGATCAGTTTCCTTAAGAAGATGGTTAATTATTGTTACTGGTTCTCAAACAAACTCAACATCGATTCCCTGCGCATCGTTTACCCTTTTGATGATTGGCGGAAGTTTGATCAGAACTGAGATGTCTATCATAAGGCGACGCATACGCTAGGTTAATTTAAAACGATCACCTCACCTCACCAGGGTTCGGAAATAGGACGTTATCTTCATGCATTTTTTAATGTCCAGACTTTACCTCATCGAGATAGTTTTAGGAGCTGTCCAACCGAAGTTGGGTCCTATTTTTATTCTTCCTTCCAACTGCTGGGAGTTAGGTCCCAGACAATTTTGCTTCCCTACTACACGTTTACTGGCTGAAGGATTTTCTTGTCGAGTATCGGAGCGATTACTCGCAGAAGGTCTTCCTCGTCGGAGATCGGAGTGATAACTAACTTTTCATTCGGACATGCCACCGCTTTTATATTGTGCTGGCCATGTCTCGAACTTTCCTGTCTCCTTTCGTGTTTGATCCTGTCTGTTTTTAGTTTGTTCGAGTATTCCTTCGTTCCTTTCCTACAAACAAGGATCTTTTTGTTCTAGCCTTACCGGTTGTCTAGTTTGGGTTTTACCTCGGAACAAAGGACTGATTGTATTCGTCGTGTCCAGGCAAAACTTCCCAACTAGCAATTTGTTTAGTACCCTCTTTTTTGCCTAGGTGGCGCTATTTAGTGTCTTGGCTATTTGCGATGCTCTGGTCGCCACATAGTAATAAAGGAGTAGGGCACTGGCACTTTCCCTTTCATATGGTTGATCAATACTTGAGAAGCTTGAGAAGTACATCTGAAGGGTATCTGTTAGCGAGGAGGATGGAAAGAATTTATATAATTTCATAGGCTTTAGTCACGGATATCAAGCAACTTAAATTCGATCCGCAATATGGACAGTTGCTCGTCGGGTTCCTGGTTCCTGAATATAAGAGCATCGTTTGTTTAGGCTCGGTGCGCAACACAGGACGACGCAGCAAACCTCAGCGACAACGATTTCGACTTGTACGTGAGCTAACGACAACATTTCTACGTTTGAAGAATGCGTATCGTGACTGATCGTCCGACACGAAAGCGGAAGGGGTTCGTGACTTTAAACATTTGTTGTGGCTTAGTGCATCGTGTTGACGAGACGTGAACTTTCTCTAAATTCGACTGGAATTACCCAGGATACATCATCTCCTAACAAGATTTTAGACCAAAACCTAACCAAAGACAAAGATCTTTGAGTTTTCAAGATGTCTGAAGGGTAAAAACTATTTTAATTTAATCTTTCGTATTTTTTATAATAGTGTTCTTGTGCTCAGGTTGAATATTCTGATATTGAACTTTGGTGTTGAACAATTCTATCTCTCTGTCCAATTTTTGTGTAAGGTTCGTGTCAGAAACTCATAATCTCAAAGTCGATCCGGAGGGAGATCTCGTCAGGTTATTCCTTCAATGTTTTTGACATGAAAAATTGAAATCATTTCAAGATTGGTGAACATACACTGGCAGATGTACATTTCAGACACGAATGAATGAGGAAGGAAATGACATTGGTAAAGCAGTTGGCTGCTAAAGGTCAACCCGCGCGAGAGTTGACGTGCTAATTGCCAGCTATCTGTGTGTCAACTGCCGAACGTTGACAGATACCGGCACCGTTTAATTACCGTTTAATTGCTGTCTGGCTTCCCTTCGTTACAACAAAATGCCCAACTACAGTTCAATATAAGTAGCATCGATCGTAAAAGAATGTCTTTCAGACTGGTCTATTTTGTGAGCGGCTGCGACTAGTGACGGTTTGGCACCTGAGAATGATCGGTACTGGGTAGTGGTTGTGGGGCTTAGCCATGAAAAAACCAAGCCGTTGGTTGTGGGTTACGATTGGTTTAATGGTTCTCGTCTGGAGTCAAATCCTGCCGGCGGATGGTGCGGTGAGTGACGCAGGGAGATGGTAGTATTCATCCTCTAAATGGTGTTATTCGATTGTCTTGCAGATGTCCCGCAAACAGTTGATCAACTCGATGGATATGATGCGTTCGGCCTGTGCTCCCAAGTTTAAAGTTACCACCGGTAGGTTGTGGTGTAAAACAGTCGTCCACAAATGCTTATGCACGCATCTCTCGTTTCAGAAATGCTGGACGACCTGCGTAATGGTGTATTCGTGGAGGATCGTGAGCTGAAGTGCTACACGCTGTGTATCGCACAGATGGCAGGAACGGTACGTTTTGTAGGGGAAAAAGCTTTATGATTAGAGACACATCGCATTTGACATCTTTTTTTCTAGATGAATAAAAAGGGTGAACTTAATATCCAGAAAACACTCGCCCAACTGGACGCCATGCTGCCGCCGGACATGAAGGAAAAGGCTAAGGAAGCGGTCCAGGCATGTCGCGAAACGCGTGAGTACTGAGCATGCCTATCGTTTGGCGTATCTTCTTCAGCATAAACACTTCGTTTCCTTTTCTCCTCAAGAGGGTCGTTACAAAGATTCTTGCGACAAAACGTTTTACTCGACCAAATGCCTCGCCGAGTACGATCGCGAGGTGTTTCTCTTTCCTTAGTTAGTGGTCCGTTGGGTCCGTTCCAACAGGGTCTCTCGCTCGTCATCATCATGTCTGGGTTAGGCGCTTGATCGTCTTATTGATGCGATCTAGCACTGGGATCGCAGAGTAACCAGCAGGCAGCACGCAGAAGAGCAACAGCAGCAGCATCAACTCACGGCAACCCAACACACTTCGGTGCCCCCTTGCACCCAGCACATAGAGCAGAATAGCACTGACGGTGATGGGACACCATAGGCTGGGCACACACGTACGTCCACTGGACGTCCAAAATCCACGAAGTCATACAAAAATTCAAAAAAATTGGGTCCTGCCGTGGACGCGTCCACAAGACGTCCACAAAGCACGAAGTGAAAGAGGATTCGGAAATAATTCTCTCGAGAGCAGATCAGTGGACTTGTTCTTACCCGCTTACGCAGCCTTGCTGTTGTAGAGTAAAAAGGATGGATTGCAAAAAGATGGGTTGTGATCGAACCGTTGTGAGAACTAGGAAGAAAAGCATTGGTTTTTTTTGTGATGAAATGTTTTAACACCACAACATATTGCGAAGCGGTTCCCGATATTTTGGAACAATATTATTTTTTTTATTAACTCTTTATTTGCAATGGTTTATCTTAAACCTACATGAAAAATATAATTACATGAACACATTTTAGACTAGGCAAAATGAACATCAGATCTGGCTCTCAAAACTCAAAGAAAATGTTTATGAAAGGAACTAGGGGGTAAGATAATAGATCCTCTCTGAATTTTACATATGCTTCTATTAGAAAGACGCGTACGGAGCATACGAGCTGATCGTGCGACTATTGTGTCTCGCTCGTGCGTACGGTAAAGGATAGGCGTTTATGTTCGGATTTGCACGAAGTTCGATGTGGACGTGGGCAGGACGTGGACGTCCCGTGTGTGCCCAGCCATTGAACCGTGAAATTGCCATCACACCCATCACAAACGCTTGCTTGCATCTTCCCAAGCGAGTTCAAGCGGCGGGGTCAACGTTAATTAATGGTAGCGCATGCGCGCCGTTCCTCCACCCGCATGTTGACTGCGCACGGGACGCTTGGTTCTGGTTGGGTTGTTTCACGCGTACGGTTAAGCCGGTTGATACCTCTCGCTGCGCATGCTACCCCGTTACTTGATCCGAAGCTGCTTCGGTGTCCGATGACGGATGATCTCGTACCCGATCGAGGCCAGCACCGCGGGATGATCGTGATGCCTTCGGGTGTGTGAGAAAAGATCGCCTGCAAATTGTGTGCAGTCAGCACTGTGTTTCGGGCCATCCCTGGACCTGGTCCAATTTGTGCGCATTCTTATTTATCCTAAAGAAACTCTGCTCAAACGTTTCCAGTGTTACACAACTTTAGACAGGATTAGTAGAGATCTATTCGGATGCTGGCACCTCCTCCGGAAACCGTTTCATTACATCTCCTCGATCGATGATTAAAGAATGATAGGAGCTTATAGTTGAAAATCTTGGTCAAACTATTCAAATCGCGTTGAACAACAAACGTCCACTACAGTTTACAGAAAAGGTTGTTTACGTTTTATTGTTCAAGAGCTTTAATTTATCATTGGTACTTGTTGTAACAGACAACAAATTACTCAAAGCTTAACGATTATCGACAACAAGAGTTTCGCCAGACGATTTCTATAATATATTACGTACTGATTAATGTTGTGCTTAATGAATCTTTTGAGAAGAGTCATTCATGTGAATCCCAAATGAGGAGTCATTCAAATCAGAAATCGATTCATGATTTAGGATAAGCTCATAAAAGGAGGTCATAGGTCTTGGATGACGCATCAAACTTTCAAATAGAGATTCGATAAGTCTTAACGATTGGCTTGAAGATCAATACGACGAAGACAAAGTATCTGCTTACCGGAGGCGAAGATCGTGAGAGGACCAGACTGGGGAGAAGAGTTGATTAATTGACGATCTTGAGGTTGTGGACGAGTTCTGCTACCTTAGTAACTTAGTAATCTAAGCAACCGAAATCGGGAGGCGCATTGTAATGGGGAATCGTGCCTACTATGGGCTCAACAAACTCCTAAGATCCAGAACACTTCATCAAGACACGAAATGCAACATATATCGTACACTGATACGTCCAGTAGTCCTCTACGGTCATGAGTCTTGGACGATACGGGCGAAGGACGCCAACGCTTTCGCTATTTTCGAGCAACGGTTGCTACGGACTATCTTTGTGAGCAGGGCGTGTGGAGAAGGCGATTGAACCACGTGCTAGCTGTGCAGTTTTGCAGGGGCTACGATGGCTAGGGAACGTAATGAACATGCCTTCAGGAAGGTGCACGCCAGCGACACGTTCAACACGAGGCACAAATGAGTCCAGCGAGTTCGTTGGCTGGCTCAAGTGGAGCAGGACCTGTCGGAGATTGGGGTGGAGCCAGGGGTGAAGGAGAGCAGCCCTAGCCTAGATGACCTAGCCTTCTCACCACGACTTGCTCAACTGTGAGCGGGTCAAGAAGAAAAAGAAGTCAAATAGAGATTCAATATTCATTTATTCAGTTTCAAGATTCTTTCTGATTCATGAATCTGCATGAGATCCACCCAACCCTAGTACTGATCACTGTTTTATCTATTAAACATTATAAAATAATGTATCAAATGTACATTGTTTTGTGTCGTAAAAATACCTATTTAAATTATTTCAGATGTTATGAATTCTCAGATGTCAGAATTATTTCAGGAAGTATTTCAGATAGAAAAACATGGTCGATTTCTTACGACGTACGTACGTTACGTAAAAATCGAAAGTGATTCATAACAAATCATGCGAAACGAATGTGACCCTCCTGTAGTCGTTTAATATTGAACTTGACGCATTTCAACCTCATTGCCATGGTAACGCAAATGGTTAAACATACGTACATCACCCTCGAGCGTATTATTCGGTACAGCAGCAGTAGTCAGGTGCAGCTGAAGTAGCAGCAGCAGAAGGTAGATATTTTTGCAATCATAGTAGCATCCTGGGCAAATTGACTAACTTTCGGTGCAAAGTTTTCGCTTGTTTTCCCCAAGTATTGCTGTAGCCTAAACGATGAATTCTCATTTTTTCCCTGGGCGTACCACACCGGAAACGATGGTTGGTGGTATTAGAAAGTGGGAACAACTTTCGCGCACATCCACCAAGCGAACGTACGTTCCGTTCGATGACGAGTTTCATCAACCGGTGCCGGAGTTCCAACGAAAGGAAGATTCGGAATCGGAACAGGAACAATCGACAGAGGATCCTGGCACCCCAGAGCAGCACTACTCCGAGTCGGAGTTTCACACCGAGCAAGAGGAAGACTCCGGCGAGGAGCAAAACAAGGACAAGAATGACGACGACGACGATTGGCACGAACGGGGGCAGATACGGGTGTCCCAATATCCGCCAATGAACATCGAACCCGATGGCCATCTGCTGCATATTGACTTCATCGCCAACCAGCTGGAACGTTTCGAGCTACCGGGTTCGGGGCAAAGCAGAGTACATCGGCGTACGGTGGCGGGCGCTCTTGGGAGCGGACTGTCTACGCGGAAACTTTCCGGACAGCAGCAGCACAACATTTCCTTCAGCCGTGAACGTGTGCGCGAAATCGAACGAACCAATCAAATCCTGCTTCGCCGTATCATTACGACTAGACCAACGCTGCAGACACAAAACAGTAAACCAGTGAAGCGCAGTGTATGTATAATTGTGCGGTAACTTTACAGCTAAACTAAATCCTAACACAAAACGACACTGTTCCACAGAGCTCGACGAGTGCATCGCCAGTGACCAGCGCCGCTGCGAATCGGAGAAAGATGCAAGAACGAATTGCGGTGGAAAATGAGGTAAGTGCGGCATTAGTACGCACCTTGCTGTCTGTTGATACCCAATTCTCCGTCGATTTCGTTTTTAGATCCTGCTGCGCAAAGTGAACTCAGTTGGCAGCAAGCTCTCGAAGCGTACGAGCTGCTAAAACGTTTGGTCAATCTAACGTTTTTTATCTGTACCAGATTTGTGGAACTACTTCTAGTCCTTTTTTCGTTTTCTTTTGTCAAATTGTTCGTACTATCGATCCTTTTGCTATGGTTTTATTGGAATAAAGATCGGTTTAACCCGTCCAGAGTAATCGATCGAATGGAGTAATGTCGTAATGTCCCGTCCGAAACAATTCCTCAATAAACGGTTTGCTTGTATAGTCGTATTTGTAATCAGACCTAATACACCACCATGCTCTTGAAGAGGTAACATTAAATCCAAACCAAACGGATCGGCTTATCGGTCACAATTATGACGGACAGTGAAATAGACAGCGTTTGTGGTTATCACATTTTGGAACCCAAGATCAGTCTGACGAAAACATTCGAAACAAGCGTACGATCGATGTCGATCAGTTGGGAACAGCAGGATTTGTTTGTTTCTTCCGTGAACAGATCCACCGTGAACATTGAAGAGGGGAATAATGTCCAACAGTGTTATCCCATCCGAATTGCACGATTCCCAGCGGCCAATGGGATTAGAGAAGTACCTAGCTGCGGGCAGGAGCTTGAGAAATATTCATTTTTGTGACGTTCTTATTCTGAAATGCTTACAGCTGCTTATACGCAAAGATGAAGGAGGCAAAATTGGAGTTACCGGAAGGCGCATACACGAAGGCAAGGTTCTCATCTGTGCCGTCACTCGAAGAAGTCCTGCATACATCGCAGGCCTTCGGTACGGGGATGAAATATTGTGTCTAGAAAATGAATCACTTTCCGTGTTAGAACTAGATTGTGTGCGTGATTTGGTCCGGAAGAATCTTCGTAATAGCATAAGATTACGCACGAAAGACAAGTAAGTCTCGTACAAGCGTCTTGGGTCTTGTGTGATCGAGGGGTAATTTTATGTCGATGCATTACAGACCAGGTGAACGGTACGTGACAATTGAGAGGGATGTGCAGAAAGGTTTCGGGTTCCGGTTCATGAATGGAGAAATCACCTTTGTCCGAAAAAACACCGTGGCAGAGCGGCGAGGTCTGGAACGAAGGCTCCAAATCATAGAGGTCAATGAGGAGGTTGTCGTTGGGATGCAGGATGAAGATATTGAAGCGATCATCAATGCCAATGATGATGTGGTTACCCTATGTGTAGTACCGGTGAAAGTGTACCGACAACTGTTCAGCAGGTAGTGATCAGTAGAAGGCGTACATTTGTGCAGTGACTTACAAGCTATCGTGTCCATTTTCTTCACTTCAGGTTATTTCCCATCGTCAACGATGCGCACACGTACGTTGAGTTCTAAAACAGTACTGCATCTCATTTCCTACGTCGTGTTTTGCTTTATCAACTAGTTTGATAAATAAATAGTTAAGCTCACATATTTACCCGGTATTGGATGATGTGTCTCTCCAACAGAACTGTTGTACAATACTTTACTAATTCAAACTATAGAATAGTGCAAATAGTGCAAAAATAAAGGTTTTTTTTTGTTTTCACTTTTCCTAAACCACGAATCTAATCTAAATACGCGCTGGCATCCATCCAAACACATCTAAATTGCTCGGGTGTCACTTTTCAAAATTCAAAATGACATTTGATGCCATCTGGAAGTTGACAGTGTTGCGCTTTTGTCAAATCCCGCACGGTGCAAAACTTTTGTTTAGCTCCATGTTCGACGAAAAGTAAAGCAATTACGATACTTTTGTTCATTTTTCTCTCAAAAAGTTGAGTCGAGGCTCTGTTAATTTGTAGAAGGTGACTTTAAGGTGGCTCGTAGAAGGTGACGCTCTAGTACAACGCTTGTGTAAGGTGCTTATAGAAATCAGCTGTGATTGTGTAGGTTCAAGCTTCTCGGAATTGCGGTGAACAATTTTGACTTGTGTACTGCTTGGCCTATCGTTGGTGAGTATTATTTAAAGTCTTTCGGTAGTATCAGACTGCGAAATAAGGCAAGTTACATTAAGATTTTCCATTATTCGAACACTGCATTATCCTACATCGTTCGATTGCGCGCTGCAATTCGACGACCTTGAAAGGGAAGCCGCTATTGTTTGGATGAAAATCCGCCGTATCGCGAATGCCGGTATCTTTGTCAACATGTCCATTTATGATGCAGCGTCCAATACTAGTACACGGAAAATAAAGGAGCCGCATTTGACATAGCTTCGAAGGTTGTCATTTATTTGTTGGTTCGATGGTTATTGAGCAGGAGTTTTTTGCATCGGAAGTGTTTCACCATCCACTAGCGTAGATAAAACTTAAGTTTAGCGGTTTGCATTGTTAGCTCCGTTGTACAACTAATAGTGCGACGTTGCGAGAGCGGCTGGACAGTTTCATGAATGTACTGTACTTTTCTCACATTGCTGTTGTTCCAGCTTCAGGCTGAGTGTTTGGTGTGCGTGTAAAATTGCGATCCGCTTTAATGTGTGCCGTTGCCGTGTGGTTCGATGAGGAGTGAAGGGCACAATGGATTCGTTTTTTGGATTTAATACTAATCTTTCGGTGGAGAACGACGAGGACGATGATGAGCTTGGCAGAATATGTCCTCAGGCACGCACAGCCGGCCTGCGTTCGCCACTGCAACGGCGATGTAAAGAAGACATTTCGGACGAGGAAGAATATGACGCTCTGAATGATGAAACGTTCGGTTCGGCGGACAAAGGAGACTGGGAAGACATTCACGAAAACCTGGTACGGCTGGAACGTGGTAGGAATGGCATAGGAGCGATTTCCTTTCCCGGGGATGACGATGACGGTGATGGTAGCAGTGGCGATGTGTTGTTCGAGGATTACGATCTGGATTTGCAGCTTTCGAAGTTGACGTGCTACGATACCAACGATGAGAGCGGGCGGAGCAGTGCGGTTGCACAGAGCATTGGCGATGAGTTTGCGAGCAAGTTACGGTTGGATCCGAGCATATGGGGTAGTCCATTAAAGGCACAACCTGCAGCACAGCAACAGTACACCGGTCACAAATCGCACGTAGCTCCATTCGCCTCGCTTCAGTCGTATGTCGGATTTAAACCTCCACAACTTCCAACGTATCCGATAGGCGAACAGAAAACTTCACGGCCTCCTCCTGCGTTATATCCACCAATGAAAATGCTCTCAGTGGAGGATATTGAGCGAAGCATTATACAGAATCAGCACCAACAAAACCAACAATCGTTTCATTTATTTCAGAAACAAATTGCACAACCACAGCAACCTTTGCAATCGTTTCGTCCATCATCAACACTGCCGGTGAAATCTCGCGAACATTTTACGGCGGCTAAGGATGTCAAGACGATGCCACCCATGCCGCTAATTAATACATCGATAGCTCCACCGTTGGGAGTTACGCCCTCGATGATGACACCACCACCGCACCTGTTGGCAGCGAGAAACTGTGCCCTGTTTCCGCCGGGGCCGCCACCACCAGCAGCAGCTCCCTTGTTGAACCATCCGAATCGTCTTCCGCTTGGCATATTGCCGTACAATATGTTAGCTGCACGACCGTACTCGACACCAATCAACAATCTAGCGATGCATCCTGCTTTTCCTCCGCGCTGTCCATACGGTTCGCCGCTGCAAGGATTTTTAGGTCCACCACTGATACAACGCCATCCAGGACCTCCGGGGCCATTTCTGCTGCAACGCAGTCCAACTCCACTGCAGAACAATCAGTTTAACCAGCGTCTAGTGCAGGAAATACAGCAAAACCATCCGATGCTAGCATTTAACCGACAGCTCGCCAACTCTTTCAACAATGGAATGATGAAGAACGTATCGCAAAACCATCCCAGGCCAGCGCCCGTTAAGCAGATGCATTATCAACAGCAGCAACGATCGTGGTTATCCAACGGCATACCGGAAGATGCTGGGGTACCACCGAGAGAACACGATGAATACGCAAACATGATGAGCACGCGGGACAAGCAGTGGTTGATCGGGATACAGCTGACGCAGCTCAACTCTGATTTACCGTATCTGAACGATTATTACTTTACCGTTTACAAGCAAAGATTGGCAGCGGCGAAGGGTGAAAATGAAAATCGTATCTACAAGGAAAACCAACTGAGCCATCCGTTTACCCAGCCGAAGGAACATGCCCAGCTGCTACTGCTTTCAATGCTAACGAAGAACGTCAAGGGTGGATTGTTGAATTTGGGTCGAGAACGTAGAAGTTCCGAATCCAAACCGGCCAGCGGTATCGATGGAAAAGATGGCACGGTAGGTGGTCGTGCATATACGCCATTCCAGTTTGAAAAGTCGCTCGGAAAGTTGCAGTGCGGAAGTGTCACGGCACCGAGGAAGCTTATCGATGCCGATGTTATGGGAAGTGATCAGCTGAACGGGAATGGCGTAACAGCGGCGGAACAATCGTTGACGCAGCGCAAGGCTCGACATGTGCTGTTGCTCATTGAAACATTGTACAACCTTGTGCTTAAGCTGGAAGATAAGCTTAACCCGACCGCCATAGCCGCTGCCGCTTTGTTGCGTGAAAAGAAGTTACGCGAACAGGACATGCTTTGTGACGCTGCAGGTACCAACGATGGTTCCCGCGGTCAGCTACACACGTCGGGCGGAACGGATACGAAGTGCGATGGAATGCTAGCAGAGTTGGAAGTATCATTCGAAGATCTATCCACTTCCCTGATAGGTCAGCTAACGCAGGACAAAATTACATCCATACTCGGTGTACGCAAGGGTCGCATATTACTCCGGCGTTCGTTGGCTGTTCTTCATGGCCATGCTGCTCGCTGGACGTTGTGGGGTATGATTTTTACCGCGCTGCCCTGCCTGGCCAAACGGGATCGTGACGACGCGGAGGGTCTGCTGTTGACACTGTTCAGTGAGTTTGAGCGCCAGATTCGGTATGGCACGATAACGGATTTGCTGCAGGTGGCGAAAACGATCGGTTCTTCGTGCAAGGTGATGCAATGCATCGTCAGCAGTAAATTTCTGCTCTCCTGCATCATCACCATAATCTTTCAGATGGAAATGTTTTGCGGCAAAAATCCGGCCACACTCTTAAGCGCATCGCAGGACGACTGGTGGATATCATTCCTGGCGGACGTGAACAGCGTAGTAAGGGATACTAGCCGACCAGCGCACAGCAGCGTTGCGATAAATCCTGATAACAATATCGTTCGCACGCTACGGGTTCACTTTGCACGCTTCGGCACACGTGTGGACGGGACGGATCTGCTAAACTTCATTACCGATAATGGGAATAGCAAGCAGAGATCGGGTGCGGCCAGAAAACAATCATTACAAGAATCAAACGTCACCAAATGAAACAACGAGCGACGAAACTAGTAATATGTTCTCTAGCACATTCGTTAAACTTTGTGTATATCGCGCACAATTACATTCTCTTGTTAATCCAGCATGGAATGAATTTCACATTTAACATTGCGTTATCCATTTCTTTCTGTTACTTTTAATGTTTATGAAAAACGCGTTTGCGATACTTTTCTTTTTTATTACGAAATTAATAGCTATCGTAATATACAACACACGCACATTCACAGTTGACATGCGTTTGCAAGAACGGAATGTGCATTTTCGGTGGTCATTAAAGTTCCTTCGATCGCGAGTAGTGTTTCTCTTATAAGGAAACGGTTGTAAATGGGTAAAACCGATTGACTTTATTCCATACTCCATGCTGTGACATACGCATTGTTAGAGACTGCTTTTTACAACAATGTTAACTAGTAATTTAAGTTCTTCGCACACCTGCTTCTCCAAGAAGCCAATGCTAACGGGAAAGGAAAACGAGTGTTTTATTTACACTGTAACGATACGTTTTAGTTAGATTTGAAGCCAATCAAGGGATAGAAGTAGTAATTAATTACATGGTTTTGGCACCTGGTTGTATCTGCCGCGCTCTGTATGTGATTTATCGTGTGAATAACTTGAAGTATTTGCCATAAAATTCATCTAAATAAGCAATGTATGGTAACCATGGGACGTACGAACGACGGTACCAGACTAACGGTTTCCATTTTCTTTAAAATCATTCATAACTTTGATTTGGATTTATTTATTACGATCTCTAAGGTACCATCAATAGGTTATTAGGGGCCATAATGGACTAGATGATTGCTCGTGCAATCCTAGGTCTCGGTGGGACTATTTCATGACATTTTGATTATGGTTTTATGTAAAGGAAATATTGCATAATCCTGGAGCAGACTTTTGTTGTATTCGTTATAACTCCTAGCTCCGTTAATTTAGATTAATCAGTCCGCCTTTCTGCTTCCACGACTTTGTCTAAAAGAGAATTTAAATAATTCAGTAGATTCTTCGAGAATGTAAATAATTTCATCGCTTACATACAGCAGCATTTAACATTAACTTAAAAACAACCAGCCAGAAAATTAATTAACCAGCAGTATCGATTTAGAAACTATATGTAAATAATGATTCGTGTAATTAAAAGCAATGGGGGCAAATGGTGAAATATTTGGCAGTGAATATAATTACAGCGATTATGACATGATGTGCATACCGATGTGGCATTGTCGAAGAAAACATAACTAAATAAATCATTCTATTATTTCTATTTTCTAACGCTTATCAGCGCGAATGAACTTGGTTATTAAGTTTGTTGCCATAATCATTAAAGTGTCTTATATCACAAAGATAGACGGATTTGTAAAGGCCACCTCCTCAAAGATTGTAGTGCTACAAATTAATGCATTATGGATGTAAACCTTTTTTTTCTTTCTTACTTTTGTTTCAGTTTGCAATTTAACAAGAGTTTGTTCCTTTGGGCTGGTGCTAAACTTCAAGTGAAGTAAGCATGTGATTTGCAACACGACGTTGAACGTGTTGATAAAAATAATCTGCATTTGTGAGTCTCAGAACGATCCGCATCGTGTGTTCTTACAGCACGATACACACGAGTTAAATTGAAACGTGTTCTTAATAGTTTTCTCTGTTCTGCAGCAGCAACTTTTCCACTGACCACCGCAACTATACTAACGGACAAACAATGTCTAGACTGGATCGGGATCTGGCCAGTCTGCTGGTCGAGTTGCCATCTGACAAGATTACCGTGCGCCAGAAGGCGTTCAGCAAAATGCGTAGCATCCTGGAATGCCGAGAAGAGGAATTTCTTGCGTACATGAAGTCAGACTCCTTCGAAACAGCTTGGACAGCGCTATATGATGCTGCGTTTAATGGTATCCTGAAGCAGGGCTGTAACAACAGGGCACAAACGCAGGCTAAAAATGCTGACTACGCCGTGGTATTTAATAAGCTATCTGAGCTAGCAATGAGTCAAGAATCACCACAGCTTTCGTATAAAAAGTTGATTGAATCGTTTGTGCGCGTGGTGACTGATGAAGGAGTGCGAGAACTTTTAGGAACGCTCCTGTTACAAATGTTGAAAAAGTGCGTCCTGCTATCAAAGTGGCCCCTAACGTCGGTTACTTACGAGCAGTGGAAAGGTAAGCAAGTACATGGACAACCAAAAATAGATATTCTCCTAACCAACCACACACGGTATGTGTTTGTTTTTTTCTTTGTAGATATTTTCGACGGTTGTTTCGTGTTGATGGATTCATTGCAAGCAGCTAAAACTTGCGCTCCAAATTTCCTTTCAATAGCTGTGACAAAATTTGTGAACAATTGTTCCAAACAAACTTTACTAGCTACCTATCTAACCCGTTTGATGCATCACATACGACAAATGGTGAATGAAGAAAAGATCAATGTTGTTTATGATCTCATTAGTACTGCTACACAAATTGTGCAGGCCGTAAGTTTGAACTTCGCCAACAGCCATCAGTAACATTTATGTAAATATTGGTTTATATCGTTTTAAAAAATATTTCTTTTAGATCATAGTAGATTGCAAGATCAAAACAATTCAATTCTTGGAATCACTAGTACCGTACACCGTCAAGATATACAAGAAAGCTAATCATCGCAATGAACAGAGAAGCGTACTGTTCCGCCTGATGCATTTGTCGCTTATAATCTTGTACCCGAATGGAAAGTCACTCTGCCACGCTAAAACGCTTACGAAAGACTGTTCATATGCGTTCGAAAACGAGGAAGAGAATAAAAGAACGTTGCGCGAATACCATTACATAGTAATGTGCGAGATGAAGACCCAAACAGTGCCATCATCGTCCCATGGCACAATAGAAAAATATTTTTGTGATGGTTTCATTGATTTTGCTGCCAGATTGTGCTATACGGTAAGGCAGGGCGGGTATAAGATTGAGTTTGAATATGGTTAGTAATTTTTCCAATGTTCAATTACAGATTTATTGGAATGAAGATAACTGGAAGGAAGGTAACAGCGATGAAACAGCCGTTAAGCGAAAGAAACAGTTTAACAAACTGCAAAGCGTAGTGGATATGGTCGGTACTGCTCCGAATGATTACAATTCACGTTGGTATGGTACATTTTTTTGGCATCAGAGAAACCAATCTGACATATTTATTGTATCCGTTTTCTTTTAAGGTTATTCATATTAGCAGCCATACTTGAGAGATATAAAGCAGCTATTAGCATTGAAGATTACTTGCACGTGCTGCACTTGTTGTGTAACATCCAACCAACGTTGCAAACGTCCATGGAACATAATGCATTTAACCAATGCTGTACTGCGTTACTCGATTTTGAGCAAAATACAACTAGCCGAACGTTGGCCAGATCATTCAAAGGTGAACAAATTGAGCTGTGGAACAAAATCATTGCTGCTGCTTTTCGTGGATGCACCAACACCAATACCAAAACCAACGGTGAATCTAATTTGCTTCTTCAGCTGCTGATACGACACCGGAAATATCCTAACGTAAGCTTCTTGAATGGTACAGTGCTGGAGGCCTTTTACACGTATGCAGTGAAGAAGACGAACGTGAATATCGTTACGGTGCAATGCATTCTGGACACGGTGGGTAGCGTGGAGTGTTTGGGCAATGTCGATGATGTATTGAGTAAATTGTTCAACTACCTGTATCCCCAAACGCGTGAAGCTAAAGCCAAAGCAATAATACATACAAAGGAAGAATTGAATGCAAAAACATTGGCACACATTTTGATACTATGCGTGGTAACCAAGCGTTCTACCGCAGAAAAAGATAAGATCGCAACGAACAAAGAACAACATTCCGATTTGGTAGAACACTTCTACCAAGAGCAAGATAACCAAATGCAAACGCTAGAGCAAACACTACGGCTACACGGCTTGGAAGATTTGATAGCATTAGAGGAACACATGAAGCAAACACATGAATTGCGTGCTGCAGAAAGAATCTACTTTAGTATAAACGAACCTTTGTTTTTGCGGCTCTGTGAGGTAGTAAGCTTCGACAACTATGTCCTGTCGATCGATAATCGTTGTCTGGTTGAAGGCATGATGCGCATCTGCTACGCTTTGGAGCTGTATCTGGAGATGATGAATATACTGTCCGTACATGAAGCGTACAATGAAGAGCAGTGTAGCAGGAGCCCACTGTACAAGAAAGCACTGATTAAATTCGATCAACTAAATCAAGGTTTTAAACAGCTGCTGGAAAACCAAGCGATACTAGATGAGAACAGCATTATACGTATCTCCGAACGACTGTTGAACTTGTTTCGTGGCCCTTATCATCGGTCGGTAAAAAAACTGTTACAGGAAACCGAACATACGATGATACTGCAATGGACAATAGAACAAATAGATACCACAGAGCGCGAAGATTCTCCGTCCGTGACGGTGTGGCAAGCAGCTCAACTTTCTTTGGAAGAGAAATGCCAACGATGCCTGCAAAACATAATAGCGGAATATTTACAGTACGATGGACCGTGCACGAATGCGGTACACGAACTTCTGGAGAAGTTGGTGCTGAACGTGCACAATAGCTTGGATTTGTTCTATATGTTCGATTTAAGCAGAATTTTATTGAAACAAGCATCGCACGAGTCAGTTGCGGTATGGGTCCTTCAAAATATAGCAGATGTTTGTAAAGTTCATTATACCGACCCCCACATCGCGGAGATGATAATTGATTTGTACGCCGGTAGGTAATACCGTTGAGCATGGTGCGGTGATCATATAGTTTTTGACTGCTGCTATTGATGTTTTGTTTGTTGTTTTTTTTCTTCTAGATTTAACCTCATTTGTAAGCCCGTACGAAAAGATGATACGCAATGCTACTATTGTGCTGCATTTTTTTGTCAAGCAGTGTGTCAAGGATACGTATTCTGCGCAACTGCAGGCGAAAATATTTGCTCAAATTAAATATCTGCTCAAAGCTTATCCACAGCACATCCACACTCAGATGCACGACGCCATTTACAGCACATTGGTTCCACTTCTCAGCAGCTCAAATTACCGAATCATGCTGGAGGGTGTGAGAAATTTATTGCACTTTATGAAATCCGACTGGGCGTACAGCGATGTAGCATCGTTCCCCAACACCTTCTTCCAATACCAAATTCAGCTATACGATAAGATCAACTTCGACGAGCTAGTATCTGCCGCTACGGATGAGGACGAACGGATAAATGTGATAAGTTGCTGTCTGCAGTTGCTCCTTGGAATACTTCGCACAAGCTTTATGTTGCGCAGACGTGCTCTGTGCGATTATGTGCTGTTAATCCATTCGGGAAACATCAATGATGGTAAGACTCTTTGTACAATTGATACTCATTGTGAGCTAATGACACACACGCACATCCATTCATCTGCTTCGTAGATAAAATGGCAATTGCAATGCGAACTGCGTGTAGTAACGGCGTGATAGACTTTCGAAAATTGCTTCAAACGCATCTGGACTCCGTGTTAGAATTGTGGCTTGCCAAAGGAAAACGTTTGCTGCATTTTCCGTACCGCATATCGGGTAAAGTACGCTCAATTGAGGAGTTTGTGCAACACTTTAGGAAAAATATCGCGTACATGATTCTTTGCATGCAACCGGAGCAATTCGAACAGTTCTGCACATCGATTGGCGTACAGCAAACCGAAATAGTGAAGGTATGTGACTGTTTTGACATTCAAACCCGATTTGAATGTATCAATTTGAAGGAAATGTTTTGTTTCAGAGCATAACGCCGAAATGCATGTCCTTTCTGCTACCGAAATATGCCAAATGCGACGGAATGACACCCAAGTACAATGAAATGGCTGGTCGAATGCACAAAGCACTTGCACCTTTTTTTCGCACGACAAATTTGAAAGAACACGCAATTGAAATCATCATGCATCTAACATCCCGGTTGAATGAAAATGATGAGCTGGGAAAGCTTGCCGAACTAGATCTGCCTAACCGCTCAACCGACCACCTGTCTATTACCAAAGCAACGTACGCAACAGCACTCGAGCATTTAAAAGAATCGGTTTGGGGTACTTCATCCCACAAGTACGCGTTGTTGAGCAATCTGTGTTTGAAAAATAGTACGGCCATTGAACGGACGCTGATGGAGGTGAAGCGATGGCTATGGGCTGCCGAAGAAAGTGAGCAGAAAATGGTACACCTATTCCAGTATACCGTCCTGCTCGACCATTTGAAGGAGTACATCGGCCAGCAGGAGGAACGTTCATTCAAACCGTATCTTGTGCGTGATGCCGTTTACTTTCTGTCTAACCTTTTGGGGTCTTTTCCCACTTTACGCCTGGCAACACTAAACAGTATGGAACGTTTTCTGTGCATTGTGGTAACGTCAAACGATGCTTCCGAGCTGCTGTCGGAACATCTGCATTTTATCGTATCATCATTGCTGGAGGTAGAAAGTGTAGATCCGTGTTCAAAAATTGCCGACAAATCGTTATCGTTGCTGCGGTTTTTGATTTTACAACACGCAACCACATTCGGTAGCGCAATCGGTAAACTCAACTACTTGCCGAATGATGAGCGTTTCGATGAGTTGCGTTTGATGATTTCGCGCCAAAAGACGGCTGGCATTGGAAATTTGTTGCTTCGGGAGGAAATTGCCGCTCTCATTGAGTTACCCAATCTTAGGTATGAAGATCTAGCTGCATTAAAAATTATGGTACGTTATTCGTTACATAAGTATGTAATTAGTCTCAAACATTAACTTTACGCATATGTTTTAAAACAGCTTACGACGAAAAAGAAAGAGCTTAAAATGTTGTGTGACGAATTGCTCGATCAGTCTGCATCGAATGGCTGCAATGGCGAAAGCGTGCTACATCGGTTGGTATACATTTTACTGGAAGTAGTGCGAAACTCCTCTTTCGATAAGGTAAGGTTGTTGAATTTTTGTTGTTGTTGTTTCTCAACCCAGTTCAAAACTGTTGGGATGAATTTCAACACCATCGATTTCGAATGTGAACATGTTAAAATGGCAACTGTGTGTTGACAATCATATTGACATTTTTGAATTGGGCTGAGAAACACTGTAAAATCGTAGAAGTATATTTATTTATTTTTTTTGTTTCGAATCATATACATTTTTAGCGATCGATGGAAGCTCTCCGCTGTTTAGGTGAAATTGGACCGATAGATTTAGGTACAATGCTACTTAAGACAGATGCTGAAATGATCGCTTACGACACGGTATGGAACAATCGAAACGTGGAAAACAAACCACTATATTAATTACAATATATGTTTTGTTGCAGATCAATAATTCCAGGGAAGCGATCGAACGATGCGTTGATGTGTTGCTGAGCGAAATGAATGTGTTGATAACGGGTAAAGATGTTATGGTGGGATATATGGCCTCACAAGTTTGCTATGCCCTTCTCCGCGGGAAAACATTCCATGCTTTGGCGGGTAAGCATCTATAGTGCGGAGACCGACATTTGTGCCCTTCTGATGTGAACAGGTCGAGCCACTCCAATTTAGAAATCTGTTACAAACAAACCCTACAGGGCGATTTTATTTTATGTGTTGGATTCGATATTGTGTAGATGTCGGAAGTGAACTATCCATGTCATCCACGCCTATCCATCTATCCATCAGTTTCAATTAAACTTTTCTTTTTTTTTTTGCACAGCGAAGCTTCCAACACTCCATCCATTTATGATAAATTCTCCCGAAGAAGTAAAACTCTTCACATACACTGCGGGACGAGAGCTGGCTTTGAATACGATTCTGGTAAATACGCGGATTGAATATCACGTTTTTGTGCAGAAATTGTCTAGCGCGCTGCTGTTATTTTTGGGCAACAACACTGTGCTGAAAAAGTTAGCCGAACAGGAACCCACAGTTGCAGTAAAAATCGTCCCATTGCTGATGCAAATTGTGTTAAAACAATTCGAAGAGAGGATCATTGAGCATATTGCAAATTTTGTAAGCATTCTGCACCATTTATTAGTTATTTACAGGATCATATCTAAAATCTGTATATTTGCTCGTTACAGATTAATGAGTTTTTCAGTCAATTTGATGTTGCGAAAAGTGAGGTGCCTTATATCTTCAATGATCCTAAAGCAATACAGCTAATGCTAACGAGTGTGGAGTGTGCCAGGATACATAATCAACTGTACGTGATGTATACATGGTTTCATGTAAGGAGGTATGGCTTACTAACGTCTGGACTCTTAATTTCGCAGGTTTCCACAGTATAAAATGTCCATTAACTATCTGCCAATCGCACAAGCTGCGCAATTTTGTCAAGCACACTTCAAAGCGATACTGTACGGTGACCTATGGACTCGTGAAGAAGAGCAAATGGAGAACGGTGCGGGGAGAAAACATCCTATCCTTCTGGACGTAATGAAAGCTTGCCATCGGGCTATTGGTGATAATGATGCTGTTAAATCCTTTCTGAATCCAATTCACGATCAGATGGCATACTATCTGTTAGACCAGAATTACGCTAAATGTTTGGTCATGCAAGACGCAACAACGGCTTGGCGGGAAAACCCACGTGAGGGCACTAGCCACAGCGCTCAGGAAGGTACAAGCCAGATCTTCTTACAAACGCTGAAACATTCTTGTCTGTACGGGTTAGCGAGATCATTGCATGTGCCACAGCAGATTGATTACGAATGTGCGTGGCGTTTATCGGACTGGAACGTCTTAAGCGAATTAATCGACACCGATCACTCGGACGTAAAGCGCGATACGGTCGGCATAAATGGGTTGCACGTGCAATCACAGATCTTCGAACGAGCACATTACACCGCACTCAAATGTTTACAGCTGAGAGATGAGCCAGCGGTAGAGGATGCCATCGTAGAAGCCCAGCGGGCGATTAGCGAGATTTTCAAGCTAACCAGCATAGAATCGACTAAACATATATACCATGGTTTGTGCCGTTTGAGAATGTTGCAGCAGATAGAAGATTTCAGTGCAATACATTTTGGGAAACACATTGATTGTGAAGCGGATGTGCTGCACAAGTGGAAGGAACAGGACGATCTTCCCCACAGTGAATTTTCGCTAATGGAATGCATCCTATCGCAACGGTTGTCTATCTTAAGCACTGCCGGGGTTCGTAGCAAACGTAAATGGGTTCAACCAGCTGTCTATAGCACCCTGTTGCTTTTAATCCACGAATCGCGCCTGCAAGGATACGACGATTGCGCTATACGGAATGTTGTTCTGATCGGAAAGGAACAGTTACCCGCAAACATTCAATCGATCGTGATGCTCGAAAATGCGCAGCTGAATTGGACGTCCGGGCATCGTCTGGTGGCGCGCGAACTGGCTTGTGAAGTAATGAACAGCAAGGAATACAACAACCCTATGGTGAAAGCGGTTGCATTCAGACTGTATGGCGAATTTCAGGCAGAAGGCCACCTGCAAGAGACAAAATCACTCTGTACAGATTACTTTCAAAATGCGGAAAAGTGTGTAAATTTTGTCTTGTCGAGAGAGAAGAGTGATCAGAAAGCAGCATCTGATACAATTCCTTACACCCATCGTTGTTTCGAGGCCGATCGTAGTTACACGGTTCAGCACACTGTCGCCAAATATGCAGATCGCGAGTTTGTACGGGTATGGCAATAATTTACCATGCCGAACGATATTAAATCTAACGAAATTAACTAAACTGCGCTTCGTTTGTATTTTTTTTTTGTAGCTCAGCAAATTCTTCCGCTCGCAGGAGTGGGAAGCACGCAAGGCCAACCTAGCAAGAATGGAAGAGGAAGCAATGCGGCTGAAAGCAGAAGCGGCACGCGCAACAGAACAGCGGTGCAAGGATCTAGGTCGGTCGCTGCACTCGATGCACAAAAACTTGCTGCGAGATAAGAAAGCAGCTGAGGAAGTGGAACAGACCCGGTGGGATTATCTGAAGTTGGCACTGTGCTATTACCTGAAGTACGCTAAGCAAACAACGATCGTGAGCGATATGGTGATATTTCGAATCCTTTCGTTGTGGCTAAACAATCATCAGAATGCAAACGCAAGGGATATAGTGGAAGAATCACTGCTCACCATTCCCTCGTACAAGTTTATTGCGGTACTGCCGCAGCTCACTCCGAGGGTAGGCGTGGACAATGCCGTTGGTACATTGATGCAAAAAGTGCTGATACGATGTGCGCGAGATCATCCGCATCACACGCTACCGTTTTTGTTCGCGCAATTGCATGCATTTAAAGATCGACCCGAACATGAGTAAGTACTCGCGCTTTTTCTTTAGAGGGACATGTAAGAACCATTATATCAACAGCAACATATGTAATCAACATATTTTTTTATATTTCAACAGAGCTCCTATTAATGATAACCGGTTAATGGGTGTGCGCGAAGTTTATAATAAGCTAAATCAAGAATCGGCGCTAGGGAAATTATTGCAACAGTCGGAAAGAATGAATCTCGCTCTAATTGAGTTGGCTAACAAAACCGTATCCGGAAGCCCTACTTTTCGAGAGTACACCATGACCAAGAAGGACTTATTGGCACAGTTGGAAAATTTAGATCTCATCCATTGCCCCACGGTAGAACTGCCGGTGATGCAATGCGGAAACTACCGTGGACGGATCGTGGGTATCAAGCGATGGGATCCGAAGGTCATAGGTGTGGGTGGAATTAATGCGCCGAAAAAACTCATCTGCCTGTGCCTGGACGGAACAAAACGAACGCAGCTGCTGAAGGGCAAGGATGATATGCGGCAGGATGCAGTAATGCAGCAGGTGTTTGGAATTTTGAACATTTTGCTACGTCACGATAAAGAAACGGCGCATCGCAAATTGTCCGTGCGTACGTACAAGGTGGTTCCGTTGTCGCGGCTGAGTGGCATCTTAGAATGGTGTAACAATACGATGCCGATCGGTGCGTGGTTGCTCAACGGGCATGTAAAGTATCGACCACAGGACATCGAACCTACTGAGGCACGGAAAAAATTGATGAATGTAAGTTGCGTGCAATCAACCAACCTAACGATATGGGATTAAGAGCCCTTTGCTGACGATTTCTTTTAAACACTTTTTATTGCAGAACGCTCAAACTGGCATGACGGTGGAGAAAAAGCTGCAGAACTATTTGGATATCTGTAACAAAATACGGCCTGTGTTCCGCCATTACTTTCTCGAGCAATATCTCAAGCCGGGCGTGTGGTTCGAACGACAGCAAAATTACATTAAGAGTGTGGCCGCAAATTCGATGATTGGTTACGTGCTTGGAATAGGTGATCGGCACGTGCAAAACATCTTAATCGACAAGCTTACCGGCGAAGTGATACACATCGATTTTGGCATAGCGTTCGAGATGGGGAAAAATTTACCCACACCGGAAACTGTACCGTTTCGACTAACTCGTGACATCGTCGATGGAATGGGCATCAGTGGTGTAGAGGGAGTATATAGGAAGTAGGCATTTTCTCAATTTGGTACCTGTGTTGTAATTTTCATTTCACTCATTAAAAAAATCATGTTTGCTTTGTAGATCATGCGAAAAAACGCTAGAAGTGCTTCGTAAGAACCAGACGGTGATTCTCGCTATTTTGGAAGTATTACTGTACGATCCACTGTACTCGTGGAACGTGCTTTCGAACAAGAAAGCGAATCGTCGGCAACAGCAAGCATACCTTTCTACATCTGCTGACGAATCGGATGTTGACGAACCGGTTGGATTCTCGATACGAACAGACATCAATGTGACGGCAGAGAGAACCCTGATGCAAGTAGAAGCGAAATTGCTGGGTCAGGAAGATAACAAGTACATCTCGGTCGAAGGCCAGGTGCAGATGTTGATTTTCAACGCGAGAAATGAACGTAATCTCTGCCAAGTGTTTGCTGGCTGGCAACCTTATCTGTAAGTGCTATTGTTGTTTTTGGCATAATATAATCTTTTATTCCATTTTTTCAATTCATCGCTCATAGCAAAATATGCCTACAAAATATTGAGAACATTATGTTGACAAATATTCTCAACAGTAAATGCATGACTGACGGAGGTAGCACGTTTCAAAAGAGGTAGCTTGAAGCTATTACACCTGTATCGATTACGGTCCCGTGAATGACGGTGCAAAAGGTTCCGAAAACCCGTTCGTCTTAACCACCAGTTACTTCGATAGAAGTACCATTCACATAGCTGCTTTTATCCGATGCCAAAAACGCTGCCACTTCCCCAATTTCTGCAACACAAAATGAAATGGGTTACTTATGGTGATCTGTGTGCGCATTTTTGCGATGATAAGCTTACCCTCCGGATTGCCGAAGCGACGCAAGGCACACTGCATGATCATCATATCTTTCACCTTTTGCGGCACTGTTCCCGTCATTGGTGTGTGGATGAATCCGGGCACGATCGCATTGACGCGAATGTTGTACCGACCAAATTCGCGAGCAACCACCTTCGTCATCGCCTCGACACCCGCTTTGCTGGGCGAATAGTTCGATTGACCAATGTTTCCTGTGCGTGCAACGATCGACGATACGTTTACCATCGATCCTGCCAACTCGTGCTCGATCATTGCACGGCCGAACCGTTGCAGTACCAGCCAGGTACCCTTCAGATTCACATTGATCACCGCATCAAAATCGGATTCGGGCATCTTCAGCAGAAAGTTGTCGCGTGTAATGCCAGCGGAATTGATAACTATCGTCGGGGGACGCTGGTAACGATCAACCACTGCCTTGAGCACGGTATCGATGCTATCCCCGGACGAGACATCCATTTCGTACGCGGCATTGTCACCGGTTGCGCTGAGTGATGATACCGTTTCCTGAGCGGCCTGTACATTCCGGTCGACCGCGATGACGATCGCACCATCGCGGGCCAACAGTTTGCTTGTTGCACGTCCTATTCCCGAGCCGGCTCCTATGTTTTACGTAACAGCGTTCGCATGCGTTAATTTTTATGCTGCCCTTAAGTTCTCATGAACCCCCTACACTTACCGGTCACCAGTGCCAGTTTTCCTGCCAATGGAGTGGCCATCGCAATGGTAAATGATATAAATAATACAAAATTTACACAAAAATCAAGCCGTGTTATTAACGTAAAAGCACCGCCGACACCAGCGTTATCGTGTACGTATTCCAAACCTACCAAAACAAACAAAACCCTCGCCATAAACATGTGATTATGGCATGTGTGACAAATTCAACGTAAGGAATTATGGCATCATAACCTAGGTTTGATCAGCTTCGCATGTTTGGTCATGTAATAGTCGAATTTATTTCCCTTTCTACGATGTAGGAGTGATTTTGATACAAAAAAAAATAATTCATTGCTTCTTTATGAAGCATTTTGGCCTGATTGCAAAATATAGCGTTATTATTAAAAGTAAAGCAAACCAATGATATAACAGGGTGGTCCTTACGGGTTATATGCAAGAAATTAGTTCAAATATTTATTTAAATATGTTTTAGTCACCATCATCGTTCGGGGACGTAAATGATTTCATTAAATTTGTAACCAGTGATAGTTGGTTATTGTTATACACATGATAGGTTACTTATTTCGTTTTCGTTAAGAGTTTTGTTAGTTAGATCGTTTTCCAACATTGACCTTTGTAGCTAACGAAACATGGTCAAAGCCTGGACACGTTACGAGCATGATATCTTTGAACATTTTTTAGCAGATTACAGGCAGATTACATATTCGGGGGAATATAGCGAATATTCCAAAATGGGCACCCAATGTCTGAGAGCATTAATGCTTGTTATTATTTATAATTTCTCAACAGAATCATTTAATTGCGTTTCTAGTTCTCTTTGTCTTCTGAGAAGATGTAGATACGCTTGCACAGCCCAAAAAATGATGCCGATAAACAGCAAAGTGACCAAACCGGCCGCTCCTATACCACCTATGAGTAACCACTGCATTGAATCTGAAAAAGAAAGGGGTGGATAATTAATACGATTAGTGATTTGTACTGCTTTCAATTGATCACACCTTCCACGACAATGTGCCACACTTTGATCGCCTTGCCCAAGCGGCTTTCACCAATACATTTGTAAGTGGCTCCGATTTCGTCCGGTTCGAGCGAAGCGCGGATAACATATCCTTGTTCGTTTGTCAGATGTTCGTCATTTTTAAACCACACAATATCAGGCGTTGGTGTTCCCTCGATGTCACATTCCAGCCGGCGGTGATCACCGGATGCGATCGTAATGTTTACCGTATCGTTTTCGCTGACAATGTGAGGCTTTGAGGGATAGTGTATCCGCAAGTTCAATGTTTTAACTAGCACCGATCCGTTTTTGTTGTGCACCACACAAGATATTACGTTTTGGGACGCGTTAGTAATGTGCGTTTGGTACATAACAGTCCATGCATAGGCGGACCTTTGTCCCATTCGATTGTAGGTACTTCCGCTGTGACGTATAACAAACTGGTTGGTGAAGTTATAAACATCCACCTGGCACGCCATATTCACCGTATCACCGTACAGTACCACATCCGTCGGAGAAACGACGCTAAACAGCATTAGGTCGAGGAAATTGCGCACGTACAGAAAGGTTTTGGTCGATGAGGTTCCCTCAACATTCCCAGCCTGGCAGGTAACAATGCCGGGACCCTTTTCTATCGGCCAGGAAGGAACGATTACTTCAAAGCTAGTTGTATAGTTGAACACGGAATGCTAAAATGAGTTCCAGATTAGCGCAGAATAGTTTGCTCCAAAACCATATCCATCGACCATCGGAGACTTACGCGCGCTAAGTGTTGCGGAATGTTTGTGCTTTCGCCACAGTGTTTTTTTTTAAACCCGTCTAAATGATCCATGCTCAATGCATCACATGGTGTATAGGAAAAGGTAATGTTTGGTGTAGGATACCCGTATCCTCGGCACTGTAAGTTGATGTAGGTCGAACTGTTCAACACATTGTAATTGTTCATGTGTACGGTAGGGGCGCCTGAAGTAGTGATGGGAAAAATAAAGTTGTGGTCTGAATCGATTCTGGCTAGCTCCGAAATTATCTGGAATCGATTCCGAAGAATAGCTCCGGAACCAGTTTCCGGAATCTGTTCCGGAATCGGTTCCGGGATCCGGGAGAATTGATTTCGGAGAAAAGGTCTTTAATCAGGTAAATTTCAACACAGATCGTTCTTAACTACGGTTGTATCGACAGCCGATCCAAGCGATTCAAACCAAACGATAAACGATGCATTCTCATGGATTTGACAGAATGGGTGAATACTGTTGCGACTTGATGGTTAAACATACATTACATTTAATATCTTCTTATAAAAACATTTAAACTATTGTATAGTCACATACATGAAAATTGCAAGTGACATCAATACAGCGCTCATGGCATGATGTACAATAAAGAAAAGGAAAACAACAGTCCGAGTAGGGTTCGAGCTTGTCGGAAAAGCACGATCAGGTAGCCCGAGCATTGCTGGATTCACTGTGCTAACCTATTCGACTACATAGGAACATTTGTTGGCCAAAGCTTTATTGTTGAAATAACAACTCAAAACAGAGTTTTTTTTTGTCTGAAAGAGTTTACAATCCCGTTGCCAAATTTAGCCTAATTAAAGACCTTTTCTCCGAAATTAATTCTGATTTCGGTGCAGATTCTGGAACTGATTGCGGAACCGATACTGGAACTGATTGCAGAAGCGATTCCGGAACTCATTCCGGAACTGATTCCAGAACCGAGTCCAGAACCGATTCGGGGACCGATCCAGAACCGATTCGAGAACCGATTCGAGAACCGATTCCGGAACCGATTACGGAATCGATTTCGAGAATGGAATCGGAACCAGGTAGTCCAATTCCGAGCTCCCACCTCTATACTGAAGTAAACGAACAGGAGAGACAACATTCAACCACAGATTAACAATTCAACGTAGAACGGGGGTTTCGTCTTTTATCTACCTCGTATCAAGATGTGCAGCAGAAATTGTTCCATCTGTTGGTTGTGAAGAACTTTAATGACGAACTGTCCACTAGCTTCTATCGTCCCGTTTCGCACGTCATACGAAACCATGTCAGATGAACGATTTTCGTAACACTCCCTAGCATGTTTCAGAAAGTGATCACAGAAGCTAACAGCGGGTTTACGATCGATGTAAACCTCTCCATTGAAAGGAGCGTAATAAAGGGCTAGCGAGAAGCTACCATGGCTCGGGACATCAAGCACACCACTATTCCCGGCGGCACTACCTGTTGTGGGCTCCAATGACGACTCGTCATCAGTGCCAGATAGAACGAATAGTCTCATCCTGGTACAAACAGTTTCACTCGCACAGCAGTGGTAAGTGCCGGTGTGATCTTTTGACACCGATCGGATGATTAGTGTAGCCCCATCCGGCGACAAACGAACGGCGCTGGACGGGTTTAGTGGCTGAAACAGAGCGAAACATTTGAAGTAATCACACTGTGGAGTAGACGCTAACACTCTGTGTACAATGCTGCATATCCAACCTCGTACTGCGCATCGGATCCGTTGGATGAATAGTACCATAGCAAATTGCTACCCTTTGAGGCGGTGATACATTTTAGCTCGATCTTGCGATATTCGATCGCAATTCTTGGACCACTTATAAGAATTGAAGGCACCGATGCGCCATGCACTAATGGAATAAAATTGCCACGTTAAGATGCAGCACACACAAATAGAGGTTCACTGCTTACCAAGACCGATCGTAACTAGCGGGAGGAATTTAAATAATAAGGCTTCCATCGTGGAGCGCATTATTAAACGATCGCTCACTACTTTCACTAATCCACTGTGTACACGCTCTGAGTTACACTGGAATACCCGTTGGTAATACTTTGTTCCTTCTGAGTTTTCTCTTCTGAGTTGGCAATACTTTGTTCCTTCTGGCCGGTCATCTCAGGACAACTTACAAACGCGTAATGATTCAAATTTAAATGATGGTAGTTCACAGTTCACCGTGTGCTCAGTTGAAAATGACTTATCTATGTTTCACCAATTCAATATCGTTATCTTTCGTAACCTCTTTAGTGTGATGCCCCTCTGCTATTTACGCATAAATATTTAATATTTATTTGAAAATATTCAACCATGATTGTTTAGGCATACGTGTTTCGATAGTTTCAATTTACAATTTACGCGCTACTTAAAAATTCTTTGCTAAAATAACAATCAATTTTTCGCACGAGTCAAAGCCGGTTCATCATGAAAATGAGTCAGCCGCGCACAACATTAGCTTATTTATCTACGAAATTTGTCTGCTGGATTGTGTTAGTTTGCTAGTTTTTCTTTCCAAAACTACTGGGCGCATTCAAATCTTGCCTGAAAAGTACATCAAACGCTGAACTGTCTAGGCACGGTTAGTTCAAGTCTCGGCAGACGGACAATTAGGACTAGCAGAGAAAGAATGTAGCTGTGATGTTTAAATGTCTATAAGATTTTGATGCAATTGCTTTCATTAAAATAGACTATTATTAGATTTGGCAGGTTTATGGACATCCATGTCCAACTGTACTACCGTGAACTATCCACATTAGAGATAGGAAATCTAAGTCATTTAAAGGAGTTATAGCTCAGTCAATGAGCCTGAGTTAACTTTTCAACTCGCTCATCTAGATTTAAGGCATTTAGCCAATTGGTCATTTGTGTATTGGTCACAGCGAAGAATTTAAATCAAATCTGAGTTAGCTCTCACATGAGTTAAATCCTGAGTTGACTCACACATTAGTTAACTAATGTCAGACTCAAAATTGAAAAATCATTGTTGCTTTGAATGGTTTATTTTGCTGTGATGAATTGAATTGAATCGCAAAAGAGTTATAAAAACTCTTCTTGAAGTTTAGAAATACTTCACTCTCCAGAAAGATTTAAATCATTACTTCATTCTGAATCGTGTTGAATGGGGTTGGTAGCTAACTTCTCCAGAGGCTCCTTGTAGTCGGGGTCCCCTCTAGCATGGTTTAAGCGATACAATTTCGGGCAGTCCGCAGCCGCTCAGTCCGCTTACCGTAAAACCCGCCACTGCCTTGCAGCTTATACAGAATTCCTGCAAACGATAAATGCATGAAGAACTGGCCATTTTAAATGTGATGTTAGATTAATCGAGAAGCAAATTCGGAGTAGAAACCTTTTGCGACCAATGCGGTGAAATAATTATTAAAACTCTATATTATGTCTACTTGCTGAAAATCCTTGGCTTAGCTTAATAGTTTTTAATCAAGCTACAGAAAGGAAAAAAAACTTCTTGCATTAAAAGTTAAAATCACGCGTCAAATGTCATACCACAAACAAAAATTTATTTCCAACTCTAACGATACTTTGTTTAATTAGTTTACAGTGTATAAAGGAATTTGTTGTTAACAAAAGAAAGCTTTAAAAGTAGCATCGCATTGTTTAATTCTCGCTGTCTCTTGAGGCGTTGGTAGCTACCATGACTAAGCACCCACCCTTGAGCAGAGCAGAGTGTCATGAACCCAACGACCTTCAGTTTTGCTGGACTTTGGTGGCTGGTGGGAGGACTAAAATTTTCACATTTATTTCCATTCCAAATGGGTAATATAGATCGCCCGTATTCGGCGCGTTGTGATTCGTTAACGATTTCGTTAGAACTGGAAGTAATTAAAGGTTGTGTTTAATTGCGGTTAAATTGAATTCGTGGAACCGCAAAATTACAGCCCGCAGTGAAGCTAAACATTTAGCATAAAGATGTAAACAAACTGTTTCAGGGTTGTTTGACCAACTCTACCACGATATTGATTTTTGGGCCGTGTTTTGTTGGCACAATGACAAGTCAACGAAGTTCCAGCGGGGGCAGTTACAAAACCGTCCATCATTGCGGTTTGTGGTGGTTTATCGACCAAATGTTTAGACCTCATGAAATAATTGGGCGGTTAGTTGATCCGAACCGTTTGCATGTATTTTTAAGCCAGGGCCAAGCAGATACAGAAGGTACATCTGATAGATCTTGATGTGATGCGATTATCATAATTGCTAACAATTAAAATGGGGATTCACAAATGTCCAAAATTACCCTACAAATAAAAACGGATCGTTCCCGCTCGGTTTTAGTCAAGTTTCGAAACTCTTTTTACGAGCCATGGCCGTCGTTTGCTCAGTTCCATTCCGCTGGACTTTCGTAGCGGTGATCCTGTTCCTCACAATTTTCGATAGCACGTCAACAGCCGTCGAAATAGGCCGCGGTGGTACTGGAAAGCAAGCAGCTACGATGGCTGCCGCCAAGCACACCGCATCCGATCACGTGCGGGAAGTTCTTGGACATGTCTTCGGTCGGGACGATCGATCCTACTCCGGCAGCCACAGTTCGAGCACGAGCGACGAACGAAGTGACCACGGGGGTCGATGGGGCCGAAAGCGAGACACCTGTCGGTATGTGAGCCGATCGGGGAAATTTTGCAAGTGTAACTGCTACGATCGTGACGATTGACAACATACCGGGATTTTCGAACAACGTTGAATAAGGGGCCACCTGTACGGTAAACCGCGGTCTATGGTGGCTTGTTCTGGTAGAAGGATATCTTTCCCTGGAATGTTGAAATAAAGAAATCTAATGCAATAACGTTCGTTGGTTAACATACCGAGCCTAAATGTGCTATTTTTAAATATTAGTGTATTCGGCTAGTTAACTAATTAACTAGCTATTTATCTAAAATATTTATCTAATATTTTAAGAAATTAATTTTTGCTCCGTATCTTAGACTTCCTGGCGTATTATTTTCAACAAATTCTATTATCAATTCTTATTGCCCCTTCCATAACAGAGTTGCTCTTAAAGAAAATATTTGCTTCTAATGCTAAATATCGAAATTCATCATATTTTCGCTGGAAATGACAATCTTACCGTGTTGATACCACGTAGAACGCTTACGCAAACGAGATAAGCTAAGCCAAATCGCAAACAAAACATTCACGTACACGTCCAGTACACACTTTTTGTGTAATATACTTGAAATACGAAACTCCTGGTGGAAATATTAACAGTTTCATAGCTTCGTTTCCACTGGTTTTGTAAGCCATCAACAGCTTATCTGTAGAATTTTGTGTGAAAACATAACGACCACCATTCGGTGGGAGTGGTACAGCCGCGACAGTGTTTAAAGCAGTTTCATTTTTAAGCTTCCGACTAATTCCGTCTTTATGGTCGAAATAAAGGTTTGACATTTTGTAGCCCTCTCTCCCTCCATAATGCCTGCTCCTCTCCGGTACAATCGATCGAGTTTTGGAAATAGAACCAAAATGAAATGTTTGTTGCGTTTGTTATTGTTGCGTTGAATGTCGGATGTTCTGGTTTTGATGTGTAATACAGTAAGCAAAGTGTATGAATGATCTGATCACAGCTTAAAGTTGCTCCATCATGATGATTCCACTGCACGCGGGCTCAACATGCTAATTCCGATCGCTTACCCTCCCAAGTGACTCACAGCAGCTTCACTTAGCATCTCGGAGGCGGATGGATGCGGAGTCAATTCGGATGGCATGTGTTGTCCAATGTCAAGTTGACACCATCCGCCTGCTCATGGCATCAACAAAGACAAGACGTACGGCGTACAACAAACCGGTTACAGTTTAACAAACTTTTACGCGATTGTAAACTGCCCAGCGGCGGACGTGCACAGGGGTTAATGCGCCCGGGCTCCGGTCTATTTCTAGCCTGCGTACATGCTCGATGGTAGTTGACCAGTTATGTGATGCTTCATACCTACCAAAAATGCTACGCCTAATAGCACTTTATTAATACACACGTAAGACGCGTACGTATTGTTTTGGAAATTTATGATCATCCGGTGGAGGAGCTCTGCAACCTGAGGAGATGCAAATTTTTGGCCAGAACAATGTCTATCCTTGAAGGGAAAAGTTAGACCTTCGTTACTTGCAACGTTTTACTGCCATATGCTGTAATGAAACGTCAACAATGTAACGTATTGTTTGCTGATTGTGCGTGGAATCGTTGCTAGATTGGTTGGTTCTGCTATTTAAGAGATGTTCCAGGTCTTTTCGAAGACATTACCACTTTTACACACCAAACTGCCAGGTGGAAACGAATTCGTATCACTTTAAAGATGAGATCCGTTGGGGTGTTACTTCTCGTTGTGCTAGCTGCAGCCTGCCACGGTACGACAACCGACCGTGAGGATATTGCAGGATCGAAAGACACCGCATTGGCAACGTTCCTGCAACCGCTGGAGGCTAAGTTACGCGAGGATCAAATCATCCCCGAGCGTCGTTCCAGAGAATTAAGCTATTTCGGTAAATATTGTAGCGTGTGGAGGATGTGCAGGACGTATAAGTCACTCTCGACTCTTTTTTAGGCACTGGCTATAGCTACCACCCGTACGGAGGTCATTACAATCCGTTGTATTCGCCGTACAGTCATCAAGGTGTATACAGTCCTTACAATAGTCCTGCCTATGGTTTCGGCGGTACCCTGAACGGATACGGTGGTGGGGCTGCAGGGTTCGGTGGCTTTGGAGGAGGGAATGGTGCCTTCCTAGGCACTGGAGCTGGTGGATATCCCGGATCGCAGTTCGGTTACTCCGGGTTTGGCCAGGGTACGGGAGCGTATCCTTACGGTGGCGGGTTTAATGTAGGCCAAAGTCCGTACGGTGGTTACGGCAGTCAGCTCGGAGGGTATTACAATCGAGGACTGTACGTTTGATAGCCAAGAATACCGATCGTTTTGAATGCTTTCGATAATGACTGACAAATAAAATTGTATTACAACTTGCTGCAAAAGGAACTTTCATACGTCGTCTTGAATAGTAGCGGGAAGCTAATTAAGATTGATTTATCAGGGAAAAGATGCAAGAGGTGGACGTCAAAAAGACGAGTCGAGTCGAATGAAATGAAGCAAACGAACGCTACTAAAAGAAGGGCGAACACGAATGGAACGGTTGGTAACATAGAGCGAAATCGATCGGAAAACGGTGGCCCACACCCGAAGTCAAACAGAAGAGAAAGAATAAGCTATAGTAGACGAGAGAGTTGATACCATGATACCAAGAAGCAGGAGCGGATTAAGCGGTACGCAAACCAAGCTAATGCTTGGCTTGGAAGCTCGAGGTAATCAGGAGCCCCAAACACCCAAACAAGCTTAGTGATGTACCAGTAGTCAAGAAACACTAAGAAACCTTAAGCACACCTCCTGAACTCTGCAAAAAGGTTGAGAACAAAAGGCTCCTCAAAGTTGGGGAACTGAAAACCTCAAAATTCGCCCGGACAACAGGCGAGGAGTCGACCCACAGTGTGAGAATCACTAAAACTTTGAGGTAGGCAATTACCTTTATTCTTAGGTCCTCCAAGTAGTTTAATCCGCAAATCAGGCGTGTGAGAATCACTAAAACTTTGAGGTAGGACCTTTATTCTTAGGTCCTCCAAGTAGTTTAATCAGCCCCTGCCAACAAGACGATCCTCTAAGGAATTTACGAACAGAAAACTTGGTGCTTGATTATACAACGTACGCACAAGTACTAATAGAACCAACCTGACGCAACTTTATGCGTGTGAGAAGTAAACAAAACTAGAATGATGTTGCATTTATCGAGCATCGAATGATTTTGAAGACGTAATTAACATCTAAGCGTTGTAGCTAAGATTGACCACTATTTGTGTCATTTACTGTGCAAATGTGAACTTCAAGATATGTATTGATTACCTACAAAACTCCGAAAGCTCCGACAGAATTCTCGTGACGGTATCGTTAATGGTGTTTTTATGTTTACGGAACTGAAAACAATCGCGTAGTCACTAGGGGAATTCCTGCACCGGCTGTTTAGTGGCCGATAAGCTAAACTCCATCCAGCATCTCAACAACCGCAGACAAACGGATGCTACGATTACGACGCGGAAACACCCCGTTCTATCGCTTCAACGGCTCGATCGCCCAAAACATGATCTCCGTTGCGTTGCGTATCCCCACCGTTGCAGACGGTTGACGGCACTAGGCGAAGCTGCGAGAAGAAAAACATCCGCGAGCTTTAATGGCCTCGCAATCGAAACAAATGCTTTTGTTTTTCTCCATTTTCGGGGACATTCTTTAACGCTGCCCGTTGTCTTTGCTAGGGGGACGATGGGATGGAATGTTCTCCCCGTGTCGCGTAACGCACCATCAGTCTAGTTGCCGTTTCGCATCTTGTACGCATCTCGCCCTCGGCCACCGTTTTCTCCTCTGGTCCCTCCCACTCTCCCAAAAACACGGGACACCAACGGTGGGCTTTACGTGCGCCGCGGTGGTGTAGATTTGATATATAAAAACGATCATCGCCGGGAGACGATCAAACGACGGGCAACGCTCGAGCAGACCACGGAAAGCTCCAAAGTTCGCTAGCAAGGTTTTGTTCCGTAAGGTAAGATATCGTTTGTGCGCTCCGGGTAGATGGTGGAACCATGACGGAAGAACTATTCGAGAATGAGTGTTTTGGTAACGCTTATCGTTACGTGAGTGCTAACGTGAGTGATCGTTTTGTGTGCAAAACCGTAGATGATAAACATAATAATCTGAAAGTAACAGTGTGCTAATCGATCGTTCCCGCTTCACGAGTAGGGGATTTTATCTGTTAGAATGCGATTGCTACTGTGCTGTACTGTCTGGATGGAAATGACGGAAGCAAACATTAGCGAAGGGGATAAATTCTGGAAGCGTATTCTTTGCATCCCGAATTCGAACTGTTCATTGACAGAGATTGCTTAGTTTGTTTATCGGTTTGTTGGAGGTTGATTGATCAAGAGTTCGAAGATCACGCTCAAGAATTTGTGAACTTTTGTGTATAGTTAATAGCATGTTCATAAGTGTATAATCGAACGTCATTAATAGAATATTCTCTGTGTTCTTAGGTGATCGGACGCCACTAACACTCCAACAATGAAGACTTTCTACAGCTTACTTGCCCTGGCCATGATCGGTCTGGCAGTGGCTTATCCTGCGGAACAGCAACCATCAGAGCAGGACACAACTAACACAGAGCCACCTGCAGTGTACATGGAACAGTTGGTGCCGGACGAGGCACCCGACGCGTCAGTTCCGGAAGCGCCAGAAACGGAAGGTCAACGAACGAAGCGTCATCTTGGATTCGGTGGCGTTGGTATTGGCGTTGGAATTGTTGGTGGTGGCTTCGGCGGCTTTGGTGGCTATCCCGGCGGATACGGATACGGGGGCGGCTTCTATCCCGGGTACGGATATGGGGGCGGTTTCTATCCCGGTTACGGATACGGTGGCTACCGGCGCTACGGTTACCGGTATGGTGGATACGGATACGGTGGTGGCTTCGGAAGTCCATACTTCTTCTAGGCGGCCGATCGTGTGATGATGTAAAAAGAAAACCAAAAAAAAAAAAAATAAAACTGTGAAAATATGACGGCAATATGGCGCTTCGCTTCGGTAACATGGCAGTAGAAAGAGAAATTAGTGAAGGACAGACATTTTTGGTTTCTTCTCGTGGGAAAATTAACCGTTTGACCAGACAGGCAAACAATTGTGGGAGGGTTAAGTGTTACCTCCCTCCCCTCCCCACTGCACGTCACTGAACTGCATAAAAATGGCACAAGGTCAAGACGGTAGGGCCTGTCAACCGCAAATTTGTTTGTGAATTAGATCCATTGCGCAAATGTTCCCACGTGGTTTGTGTGTCCGACCTAGCAATTTGCTTGCCACAGTTGGATGATCTTTCGGATGATCAAATGATTGTGTTTTTGGCGTAATTAATTTATTGCGCCAAAATCCGGGCGTTACCTTTTGTTTGCTGCTGTGACTTTATGTTCTGGTTGGGGGTGGTTTTTTGTTACATAAGAGATGGATGCATATCAACATTAGGCCATCGTGCCGTTATTTTAGCGCACATTTTTTTGCCATATAAATTATAAAACCTGTTTTCCTTCATCGAACGACACCAACATTGAATACCGCCAGGCCACTGTGTGAGAAATGTCACTTTGCTAAACCGCAAACGCTAGATGATGACGCACATGATGGGAGAAAACTTTAAAGTCATCATGTGTAATGTATTGTCATTGCCTAGCCGCGTTGCATTTCCGTACTTCCTGCGGTGCATTGCACTTCTTGCACGAGCCGGGGATTCACCGGACCGGGGATTGGACAGAAGTTAGCATACACGCGCGTCGATCAATGGACGATGCGCTCGGTCGCTCGGCGCAACGCCACAAAACCTACGCACCGTGTGTGCATATTCAGTGGCATGATTTAGCGCTAATGGTTCTGCGCCGTTGATTGGTGCGAATAGCAGTGACCGGTTTGGTGTTTGGTCAGTAGCGGGAGAAAGTGTAAAAGGTGCCGTGCCGTGTAGACTTTAAGAAGGACGCTCGGTTAATTAGAATTTTTCCATTATGCATTGAAAGGTACCATAAAGAAAGCGTTTATAAAATATGTCTTTGGATGTTTTAAAGTTTGAAAGAGTTACTGAAATATTTTAAAGTTTTATTTTTAAAAAATATTTAAAACACTGAAAACCTTAAATGTTCTGTTTAAGTTGTTCTATTCAAAAGTGTTTTTTTTCTGTCTAAATAATTATTCATTAAAGCATTTAATTCTATAACTTCAGAGCTTGTTATGATATAATAACCACTCTTCTTAAATCAATTACGGTGGCTTAGAAAATCATTAACAGTACAAATTATCATAAAACTTCTATTTACACAAAAAAGGCAATTGAGAAATGTTTAATTAAAACTGAATTAAAATGAAATTAGCAGAACAAAAAATCAAAGGAAAAATCACTACTCGCCGCGATCTCTAATGTCCCTCCAGTGATGCAACAAAGAAAGGAGGGAGGCGTTTTAGTTCTCATGTTGTGCAATGTTTTCTTATCGAATTCTAAGGAAATTACACTTTTTATTACTTTTTACTTGAATCACCCCTTTTTTTTATTACTTTGTGAATCACACGCAGTTGAGTTTCGGTTTAATTCTTTTAGCAAATGTTTTAATGTATTTTTTCTCCTTTTTTCAACCAATTCAGTTTGGAACATTTGTTTGCTTCAAACACGAAATTTTAGATGTTCCATTAGTATTGTTTTATTAAGCAATACTAGGCAATAAACAATTTTATGTTTTTTTTATTAATTATTTTGAAATATACCCTAAGGAATAAGAAATTTGCAAGAAATGTTCAAGTGTTTTATTATTCATTATAAGTAAATCGTTTATTAAATTAATAGAAAAGCATCAGCGAAACGTCGATCGAAAATAATAAGATCCAATCAAAAGGAAACATCTCGTAATAAGGAAAGAAACTCCAACAGCAAAGAGAAAAATGGATGTCCTTCATCTACGCTTTCGAAGCTACGGCGCCTACTTCCGCACCAGTTGAACCAACAAATTACATTGCTTTGTCATGCCGTATCACAATCGTTCTTTATTGGGTACTTTTGTAACATTACACTTTACACCACACCGCTTCTCAGTAGTATCCTCCACGACGATAACCGCCGTATCCGCCACGGTGACCACCATACCCATATCCCCCTCTGTAGCCTCCATAGCCACCATAGCCTCCGTATCCACCGTATCCACCGTATCCGCCTCGATATCTGCAACGCGAAATGGCAATAACAAAGAATTATAAATCACAAAAACACCGATTCGCGATTCCCGATGGACCTACCCGCCATAACCACCGTAGCCACCGTACCGGTGGTGTCGCTTCTCCCGAGCCACCTCGCCCAGATCCATCACGGTCTGATCGTTAACCGCAACCATGTCTTCCAGCGTGAGTGGTTGCTGATCCTGCATCGGATCGTCCATCACCACCATCGCCCCGTCCTGCTCCACCTGCTCCACCGGGACAGCTTCGAGGCTGCCAAATGCCACCATCGCCAGCAGGAAGGTACAGCACACGTACAGCAACTTCATCCTTGCTTCACACACTCGGCGTACACTTTTGGGTTTGCAACAAGCTAGCGTTCCCTCCCGATGCGGTGTCGGTGTCGTTCTAGATCGGTTTAGTGCATGCCGGGAACGTCGATGCCGTATTTATACTTGGCATTTTGCCCCCGTTACCGGCCCGTGCCCGGTTCTGGGATTTTTGTTGTTGCGGCGTACACACACTAGAACCTTGCAGTGCGCCTTATGCACACACGCACCCGGCGATCGTATCGTTTGTCATCATCGCACGACGCAGATCGCGGTGTGATGGCGCTTTCGTGTCGTCCGCTTCCTGGTTGTCCACCCAACTCCCGACCCGCACTTACACATCGCCACCATGTAGCAGCAGCAGCAGCTGAACGGCTCCGGTATCATTAGCCGAGCGTGTGTGCGCTTGCAAAAGGGCAAACGCGTGCTGCCAAAAGGAACACAGAGCTGAACGGTACGTTAGGCAACGAACCTCTTGTTGATTATTGTTTTTAATCACACCCGCGGAACTGGATCAAATTTTGTGTTGTTTTCGCGTATTGACGATTCCTTCCCCTTCCCGTCTCGGCAAAAGGTTGACTGATGGTGTCGTAACGCAACACCTGTCGTGGGTCGTTTGCCTTCGAGGTGGGAATTTTTGTGAATGATTTTCCACACATACACACACACACCGGCCCCGGTCCCGGTAGCAGTGAACCATGAACTCTATGCGATATATCATCGTCTCGTTTGACGAGTTCCGATCCGAGCATAGGGGTTTCCCAAAATCTTCACCTTGTTTACAACATAATCGACGCATATGTAGGTGACTGGGTGCGGTGGCTTTCGGTGGTCAACCAAGGACGGAAAATAGTTCAATGTCAACAAAGATGAGGCAAACAACTTGTGATTGATTTTTGATACCTTTCTGACGGTGTCATGATGATTCACGGCATAATTACTAAGCGCTTCTAATGCCGTGTGGCGCTCTGACTTATTGAGCAATGGCAGCCAAACGAAGAGTAAACTTTGAAATGTAAGCAGATTAATATGATAACTTTTTAATCTAAAGTGCAAGGTAGGCAGAAGAGGGTAAAAATAAATGAAATCATTTTAATTAAGAAGTAAATAAACAAATTTGACAAGGAAATAGATAACAAAAATAAGTTAATAAATAAATACTCAAGTAAGGGTGCAATTCCCAACAAAGTTTAATATAAACTTAGATTGTCAATCTTACTTAAAAAAAAGAAGTAAATAAACAAATAAACAAGGAAATAGATAACAAAAAAAGTTAATAAGTAAATTATCAAACCGGGATAAGACAATTGGCAAGGAGGAAATGCCTTGTAAAATTTGAAATATTTGTAATAACTCAACACTTTGTTGATAATACGGCAAACGCCGTCATCATGGAAGAAATAAATAATAAATAAATAAATTATCAAATACACAAGTAAGGGTGCAACTCCCATCAAAGTTTAATAAAAACTTAGATTGTCAATCTTACTTAAAAAAAAAGTAAATAAACAAATAAACAAGGAAATAGATAACAAAAAAAGTTAATAAGTAAATTATCAAACACACAAGTAAGGGTGCAACTCCCAACATAGTTTAGTATAAACTTAGATTGTCAATCTTACTTTTGAAGTTTGAAGTTTGAGTAACACATTTGAAGTGTTTTACTTTTTTTTAATAGTTGAAAAAAGTTTGATCTACATAATAATACTATCGAAAAAATAGCTGAAAAGATAACAGATTGTCAAAATTCAACAACAATTTAAAAATATTTATATAATGCTCTTTTACAATATGTCAAATTTGTGTGACTTTTCTATTGTATCGTAACACTTAAAATTAGACAATACAGATTGATGTTATACTTTCCAAAAAAATTAACGTAGCATCAAGCACACTTGATTCTTCTTAAACAATTAATTTGCCATAAAACTCCTGAAAAGTAAATAATGGGCTCTTCTGCACAGACGTCAAACTTGTATCTAAAAATACGGAAAATTCCCATTAGCTATTCGCATCAGGTATCGTCTGAGACGGATTTCTACAAAATTCGACACGTTTCGGGCAATCTTGCGGCGAACAGTGTCCATCTCAAGTTCACCCCCCACCGATCACACCGGACGCACCACCTTCCCCACCCACTGGTCACGGACCAGTTATGTAAATGTAGATTTTGTCTAAAAAAGAAAAGCAACGCACAAAACCAAGCCCATAAGAGCCGGCCACGGGGGCTTCATTTGAGGCACCAAAAAACCGTCCGATTATTACCAGTCATCTGCAGACGGTTCAACCGAACAGGTCAGGTGTCGTCCGCGTTGGTATCAGGACATTCGGCAGCTTCTTCCTCACTGTTCCAAACGGGAAACACTACACTACTTACGATCCACCATGAAGCTGTACTGTGCAGTGCTAGTGGTGATTGTGGCGTTGCTCCACTGTGGCCACACGTTTACACCGATCGATTCCCCGGTCGATATGCTGGCGGAAGAGAGTCAGCTCAGCGGGGCCGAAACCGTCGCGGCAGTGGACGATGGTACGGTGCGGGAAAGGCGAGGCCTCAAGTACCAGTATCACTACAAGGAAAAGAGCATCGGTGGCGGATTGTTGTTCCCGTTCAAGCAGACGGTCGAGAAGAAGGTACACATCAAGCATGGACACCACGGGCTGCTCGGCGGACACCAGTATCGCGAGGTGACGAAGGTCAAACAGTTTGGCTTCGGACGCTAATTAGGCGGTGGGCCACCGAACAACTAAACCGTTACGCGTTTGCTCAATGATGGGAGATGAAGAAACAGCTGAGTTTTGTTATTTACTTCTTTCGCGCTGTTGCCACCAAGGTCGGCATGATAATAGTGTAAGAGTGTGGTGCGTGGAAAACGACTACGATGAGTGAACGTGAAAGGTGTAACCGGTGGAAAATTATATCAAGTCTGACCTGAAACCGCGTGGATGCGTGGAATCGTTGATGTTGTGTAATAAAAATAATATGTTTTTTTTTATAAATCGTGTTTTGTTTTTAAACATTATCAATACTATTTGTTATAATCATTGGAACCACTACGAAACATTTAAATATAATGAAATATTTTTAATACTTTCTACTTCATGTTAATAAGGGTCATCTCGGCATTTGGAATCATCCCAGGACAGAATAGAAAGTTTCTTATGAATTTAGCAAAGTAGCATCTGTCAATTTATTCAAACAAATGCCATTACAAATGTATTGGTTTAAAACAAATTGAAGCTCTATTGCTTATTCATTATGTTATTGTCAAAATAAACGATTTATAATATGAATAAGCCTATAAAATTAAATTAAATTGTGGTTAAAGTATTATAGCTAACAGTTTTCATGGTTGTTTCTGTTGTTTATTTTCCATTTAAACACAACACACTGTCCAATGACGTAGATGTTATGCAAAAGTTAAATCTGTAACTTTCCATTTAATTGGGGCGAAATCTTCTTCATGGCGCAACGACCTACTAAAGGCCATTTCTGCCGTTTCTGGCTCAGTAGAGTTCGGAAAGTCGGATAGGATAGTTAGGAGGGAACGGTCAGGATACGATTTTGACACAAAAAAAAATATTTGAGCTAGTAAGACGCTTTGATTGCTGTGTTAGTAAACGATAATATAAGGTGTTTTTAAACAATTTTTTTGTTGTTGTTAGTTTTGTCTCTTTCCTCTTGAATTTTAAAGCCCGAAGAAATATTTCAACGTTGCGAAAATTTTGCACGATATTCCAAAGATATTCTTTGTTTTACACAACACATCTTCTTATCGCTTATCGAAGTTTAAAGTTTTAAAAGAATGTGTGTGTTTGTTAAAATACAAATTTCATTAAAAAAAAAACAGCTCGAATAATTAAAGAAACAAATGTGATTTAAAAAGAAGCGTTTGAAACGGTCGATATATTTGACCGTTATCTTGCTCCACTATGGGTATACCACAGTGGTAACCGCTACGGTCATGACTAAATATTTAAAAAATAGAATTTTTCATTTCTTTTGTACAGCGGTACGGCGGTACCGTTGTATCAGCGATCACATTACATTAAATTACAGCTCGTTTATTACAAATAGATCATAATCAAAGGTCGTTGGTTAATGTTAATGTAATGGTTAAAATGTAATAAAAAATAGTAGAATAATTTAGACAAAACCAGATAGCGTTTGAAACATGTTTCTTGTCTATTCTTCCATTTCATTCTTTTGTTCAGAGCACTTCTTCAGAGTTCAGTAAGCAATGCCCCATGCATCACACTGCAGCTTGAGTTAGACGTATTTAAATGCGTCTCATTTTCTTTCTGCTATAAAATTAAAACTCCAATGATTTTGGTTAGAATACAGAAATGGAAATGTTTTTTATTCCGTACATTTAAAGGGTAACAAAATGTGTATAAGTGTGTAACTATATAATTGTAACACCAAAATTTTACTAACACTGATCTTAAGCTTTAAAACCTAAATATATAAACCTAAATACCAAAAAAATCATCAAATAAGATATAATAAAGTGGGATAAAGTTTTCCGCCCGATTTGATCCAACATCTTGAACCAAATTATGCTAATTATCGTTTTAGATTAAATGTGTTCTTTCACTTCCTAGCAGCATTACGAATTCTGAACTGGAAAGCTGAACCCGTACCCGCGTTGCGAAACTTTTGGTGGAACCTGTTCAGCAAGTTGCCAGCCGTATAGTGCGTCTTTATTTGTTTGCATATTTGATTTTTGCATTTGAAAACTAATGCGTATGCTGCTGACGGGAAGGTGTGTTTGCTGATGATGAGCAGGATGAGGTTCTAGAGATGTTGCCGGTACGACCGCACTCCAGTGCACATTGAGCTGCGGTACGAATCAAAAGCAAAACACATGAACATCTTACACTGTTTACTTGTGGTGCTCGTACTGATCGCTAGAATGTATGGCGACGGCTCGACAGCTTCCGTGGGTGCGAAGCACGTGAGGGAGCGTCGAAATCCGTTCCTATCGTTTCCGGGCGGTGGATTCGGCGTTGGAGTACGCTACGATGACTCGCGGTACCGTAGTATACCAGGTGAAGGTTTGTGGAAGGAAGTAGAATTATTTAAACTAATGGAAAGTTTTCCTCCTAATTATCACAGGATTCATCTTTCAACGTTACGACGGATACTACGGACATCGTACTCCCGATGCGTACGCTAACCTCTTCGAGTAACGATCGGGTTTGTTAATCGAAATTGACACCATTCGTTCTACCGTCCAGAACTGATGTTTTTGTTTATTACTCAGCTCAGCCTGTCTCAGACAGACCCGCTATTAGCACCAACAAGCTATTGCGAGTTTCCTGGACTACCGCAGAAAGAAGCTGCACACCGATCCAACGCAATACATACGCAGCGTGTTTGTAGAGTCAGTTACGATGCTTCGGTTGAGAGAAAATTAACGCCTCCACTAGCTGCTATTTAAGTCCTGTTCCGGTGTATCATCCGTTTCCATTCGCTGCACAACCGTATGATTGTTCAGTTTTAACCTCTCGGAAGCATTTGATCACCACAGCTAATCACCGAAAAGTTTGGAGTGTTTGTTTTTACCAGTGCAATGAAGAGTTTAATATTATTCGGAACGTTAATCGCTCTGCTCGCCCTCGGAGGTGAGTTCGTGCAATCGAATCCAGTGCCGCAGTTTGGCTTTGGTCTCGGTGTGATAAGCCCATACAGAGGATACGGAGGATATGGTGGATACGGAGGCTATCCTGGATACGGTTACGGTGGCTATGGCGGATATGGATATGGTGGTTACGGATATGGGAACGGATATGGATACCATCGAAGACGTTTCTTCCCTGCGCCTCCTGCTATACTGGTTGGATGAGTGGTGTAATGGAAAAAAAACAACCTTCGGAAGTGATCACAAAGCCTGTGTTGACAATCAATGAACCTGTTGTGCTTAATGTATAATGTAACATATAATGAAATGTAATATATTTTAATAAAATAACAGTCACAGTGTTTAATAAACACTTTTGCGAAATTACTTAACTCGTTGACGCGATAAAACTCGGCCAACATTCTACAGTAAGCTAAGTCGTTGTTAGAACTTAATACTAAGACGAGGGAATGAGTTCTGGAACATGAAACTTTCAACTGGAGTTGGTCGTGTATAGCAAACACCTTTTTCCGAAAAGAAGCATTTCTAGCAACGGAAGCAATACTAAGCAGCGCTTCCGGAAGAAGTAGAGCCTCATCAACTTTAAGGAATGTAATGCTCGTTTCATAAAAATTGAAATGTTTCTATAAGTAAATAGAGTGGAAAATCTAAAAAAAAATTTGTAGTAAATGTATTGATAAACCCTACTATTTTAAAAACAAAAGTGACAAAAATGTCCAATGAGTCATTAATGAGTCAAAAATGAATAGAAACTATGGGACTTAATGTTTTTCTCGTTGGAAAAAAATATACGTTGCATTTTGCACTACAGTCTTTACCCGTGTTACGCGAATAACACGAGCCAGAGAAAATCGCGTAACTCGAATTTTCGAATTTTCAATTATTCTAATTTTTAACTCGAATTCTATTTATAATATCGTTTACATTTAGTATTCAGTGATCGATTTCTCCTTTTTTCGTTACAAAGCACACTGTTAATTGATATTTTTACGATTATTTCGACAATTATAGTAATTTTTTACCAAAATTAAAGTTTTTAACAAAAAAATTAATTACACATACAAAATTACACGAACTGTCATAATTTTGAGAAACGTGTATATCGAATTCGCGTTACTCGGGAAAACACTATTTCTTTAAAATTTAGCAGTAACAATTTCTGGTTTAAAACAAACTGATGGTTTGCTACAACTGCATGTCAATCTGAGTGCAATTTGTTATGAAATTTCGTTTTCATTTGACAAAGGTAAAATATGATTCATGTGAAGAGTTTAATATATAGTAATATTTAAAATCATTAGCTACGGCCTTATTTTACTGGATTCCACACATTAAATGGTTAGCCTTATTTCAGGCATATTTTTCTAAAGTATCTTTTGTAGTAATCATTCGTGATTCACACAAATGTCGACTGAATAAACGAAAAATCAAAGAAATTAGTTTTCTTCTTCCAATAAGTTCTTTATGTTAAAAAAAAATATTTATATTAATATACTTCCTAATTAGTTCTATTAACATAATTTATGAATCAGCTTAACTTAAAATTGCCAACAAGCTTCGATGTTTACGCTTACCTTTTATCGAAAATTGTAACCGTGTACATGCACCTTAACGTTCGAATTTCGAACATGGATCGTGCAAGGGGCACCAATTTACACCCCGTTCATTCGTTTACAGATCGCTTTCAACGATCGATAGCACAGTACGATCGAGTACCATTTCAAAAATGAATGAGAAATGGATGAAACGTTATTTAGAAAATAATTTTAAACAAATCTTATCAGTAGTAACGCACAACAATCGCATGGACTATGTTCACAACATGGAAATTTGACTACTCAACTATAGTCACTCAGCTAATCAAGCAGAGCAAATCGAACCGCAATTGCTCAAATAAGATTTTGCAAAACAACTATAACCAATTAACGTAAAAAAACTAATGTTTTATAATTCCCAGCAAAAAGTTTGAAAATTTTAAAAGCGGTGGTACGACTGCACGGCATGGATAGCTACGGCGCATCATGTACTAATGTCATTTGTTAAAACGGAACAATTACATCATTATTTCTCATTAACGTTCTTCCACCTGTTGCATCCGAAGTCCACAATCGAACTCCACTATCAACAGGTATGTCACCACACTTTAGTACGCATGGGCGAACTCCTCGTCACCGCCGTTACCATGGCGTGAATCAACGTACAAACAATCGCAGTGAAAAACAACCCGAATTCGAGTCATACTGCATCGGGTCGCTGGATCAGGATCTTACGCCACAAAATAACGCGCGAGTCGTTCTAAGCTATGGACATATCAACGAAACCCGTCTTTTCCTTCTCGCTCAACTATAAAGTGTTTGAAAAGCTGGTGACCTGCGGAAAGTACGACGGGATACATTCCTGTTTGACCATGGTCACCACCGCGGATAAGGTAGGTACGCGTCCGCAAGGCTCGTGTGTTTGATGCGTGACCCTCGGACGGGAAGTATAAAATGGCGTGAAAAGAAAACAAACACATAAAAAAACTAGTTTACCATTCGACGATACCATATATCGGGTGCCGGACTGTGCACGATCGACTACCGTCACGAATCGAAACGATCATGAGTGTGTCCATTTCCGACGTTGACTGACCCAGGTGTGGACTTTCTCGTACCTTAACCTCCTCCACCAGATTCTAATCCACACACCGCACAAACGGTACGGGCTGCAAAACTCGAAGCTGTCGATTTCGGAAATCAAAAATGACATCGCGCTGCTCAACATGAACTTTCCCATACGGGCGATTGTGGCCGGGCGGCTGAAGAAGGACGACGAGCGTGACGTGCTGGTGATTGGAAGTCCTTCACATGTGCTAGGTCGGTACGGGAGAAATCCGATTGGTGGCAAGCAAAGGGAAATTGATCGAACTTGTATCTGATTGCATTTGATTTTTGCAGCGTACCACGTGGATGAAAATTGTAACTTGTTCCAGAGAGATTTCCATGAGGGCGTTCGATCGGCGGTGATCGGTCCCTATGCCAATAATCCGGGCAATACGCTGATCGTCGGTGGCAATGGTGGGTATTTATTCGCCTTCACACGCTTCATGCATCATATATTGCAAATTTAGGTTAAGTTTTAGTCTTATTAGTCTTGAACTTACTTACTCAAAATTGAACACCCAAAAGTCTATCAAAATAATTGATAAAAACATCAGTTTTTAATGTTCTAAACAACCCACTTAAAAATTCAGTACGACGTGCACAACGTGATGTTATTAGAAATAAAATTTATGAACCTATATACCTTTATTATACGTATATTTAGACAAAAAAGTCATCAGAATAATTTAATGTTTTAATGTGAGAGCGCAAAGCAGTATATAATTATGTTATTTATTATAACATTTGTAATAATTCTAAACTAAACTACCCTAACTAATCTAACTTTAGCAGCTGTGTCTAGAAGAGACGCGTGTCCACTGTCGTTTCCGTCGTTAGCTTTGGCTGCCGGGGGACATGATAGTCAAACAGATGCTGAGGGTTGTTAAATGCAACTTGCGCTCTGAGGAAAGGGTCCTTCTGGTCATAACACGTGAGCCTGTTTGGAATATAGAGAGGAGCTCTAACACGCAGGGAACGGGAAGGATCATATAGAGAAGTTGCACACCAAAGTATACCAAACTAATCCCGATTCTTCCTAGTCCTGGAAGCCTGTAGTCTCCATAGCCTCCAATTCCAATAATGAGGTATTCCAGTAATATAGTCTGGGAGGTCATCGTAGATCTTGCCATTGGGAAGTAAACGTTTTAATACTGTTCATTAATTTAATACTGCTAAGTCTGTAGAAGTCGTAGCCTCCAATTCCAATAATGAGGTATTCCAGTAATATAGTCTGGGAAGTCATCGTAGATCTTGCCATTGGGAAGTAAATCTTACAACACTGTTTCTCTTTTGAATCTTTTGAAGACTGTATGTAATAACTTGTGCTTTTATGTGCTCAACATCACATCATCACGACAGCGACTTGTTTGTTAAATATCTGCCCATTGAAGCTAATGGAATTGTTCCATGATTAGCCATCAATCAATACAGTAATAAAAGAATATTAAATATTTGCAGCCGTTGTGCGGGGTTACAATCAGGAAGGTACCGAAGTTCTGTGGCTGATAACGACCGGCAGCGTGGTTGCACTGCTACTAATCGATATCGATAAGGATAGCCAAAATGAGGTAAGACGTTATCGCGCTAGACTCTATCGGTGCGTACCGCAGCTAACGTGATAACAGCCACCCTTTCGTCTAATGCATTCCATCAAGTAAGTAAGTCAAGTAAGTGGTCTGTCAATGTTTCGTTACGCTTGATTACAGCTCATCATCGGCACGGATGATGGATGCATACGGATCTACAAGAAGGAAACGCTGCTGCACGAGTTCACCGAGGGCAACGAGATACAAAGCCTGGTCGCGCTGCGCAATGGGCAGTTTATGTACAGCGTGAAGAATGGCACGATCGGTGTATTTGAGGAGAACGTGCGAATGTGGCGCATCAAGTCGAAGGCACGCGCTACCGCGATGGCCACGTACGACATACTCGGTTGCGAGTCGAAGCAGATGATCGTCGGCTGGAAGAGTGGCAAGCTGGATGTACGCGATCCACGTACCGGGGACGTTTGGTTCCGGATGAGGATGAACGATTTTGTCTGTGGAATTGCGTGCAACGATTACCGCGGGATTGGTTTGCTCGATCTTGTCATCGTGACGGCGGATGGAGAAAGTGAGATCGAGTCGGTGAGATCATCTGACGTAAATTTATGACGTTTTTTTTTTTCTTTTTTTGCCTTTCATTACGCTAATCACATTAGTCAGGGGATATACGACGCCAAGCGTCAACATGCTGACGCTGCACAACGTCGCGGACGAGGAGATGAGTGCACTGTTGACCCAGAAGCAGAAGCTGCTGCTCGAGCTGAAGCACTACGAGAACAACATCAAGTACAACAAGGAAATTCTTAGCAATACGAGCGAGAGTAATCTGGTGCAGAGTGTGCCGGACAACGTCGGTATTATACCGTCCAATACGCGGCTTCAGATTGGCATTTCGACCAGCTACGACAATAACGACATGAACATTGACATCACCGTCTCGACCAACAATTCCACCACTATCCGGGCGGTGCTCATCTTTGCCGATCAGTTGTTCAAGGAGGAAACGTTGATCGCACATCTCACGAAGGACGTTTCGCGCATACTGATACCGCTGAAGACGCTCAAGGATAATGCGCAGGACATCCATATTAAGGCATTCGTCGGTTATCCGAGCAGCGTACAGTTTCACGTGTTTGAACTGACCCGCCAGCTGCCAAAGTTTGCCATGTACACGATACCGCATAATCTGACCGGCTCGCCGAAAAGTGTGTGTGAGTATTGTGGGTGAGAAATCATTCATTTTCCTTCCAAATAGCCTGCAGATGTTTTAATTCTGAGACTGCTCAAGACAGCTTAATTATTACTGTAAGTTATTAGCATGTGCTTCCATACATCTCTTCATAATAGCTTGCTTTACGTTCAATCTCAGGGCGGTTAATGGCGATCGGGTACTAATCGTTAACAGATGTTGCCCTTAGGGCACTCTCACTAGAACTCTTTTTCTTTAACCTCAGACTACCTCTTGGGAACCTTTCTTTTAAACTTAGAAGCAGCAATAGATTAGAGTAATATATCTTCATAAAATGAGAGGTGCATCTCGACGATCTTGATTGTCGTATGATGTTTGGAGGAATGCCAGATATTCCAAAAATTCAACTCATTAAAAATGTTAGGGAAGCATTTTCTAAGTTTGTTATAATTAAGATGTCGTTACTTTCCGAAGTTATTCTGAAGATTACTTCATAAAAGCGATAATTGGCGACTTCATATTTTGGCCTCAAATTTAATTCTTGATCAACACATTCTAGGCGCAATAATCTCAAGAGATGCCTGCCATATCAGGCTTTTTTATTCTATTTAACTGTAGCTGGGCAATCAAGCTGGGTATGGGGAGGAGAGAAGTAACTAAAACTAAAGATTGTGGAGATTGCACAATAAGACTGATCGCCATACAGATAGGTCCGGTTAGCAGGTATTTCAGTTATAATACTAAATTTGTATATTATTTTAAAGAGAGTTTTACGTCGTCCAACTCTCGCACTTCGCCTTGCGTGTTTAAGTACGAAAATCTGCATAGTCTTTTCTGCGACAATAAACTCAAAGCGACCCTCACCTTATAGTAAACAGATGCGCCTTTGTACTGGTTACACCCTCTTGTTTTCCACGCCACAATCTGCTTCCCCACCATCAATGCTGGGCCATTATCAGCCACAAATCTGTAGTGTGTTAACTCTTGGTTTGAGGAAAAGTAGAGGAAGACGCACGAAAACAAAAAAAACTGGTACATATCTGTCTGCCCAGCAAACGAAAGCGATAAGTGTCTGGGAAACGGGTTTTGCATGCTCGTTTACCGCCATTCCCCAAGCACGCCGAGGCGGTCCCCGTGTTCGCGTGCATAGTCGGTTTGGGTTTTTTTTTTTTGCTGAAACCGCATGCGTCATGGTACGTTTTTGGCTTTGATGGTGGGGTTAGTGGGTCCGTACATGGTTAAATACAACCCACCCCATACAAGTTCGCACACCGACAGTGTAACTCGGGTGATGCACTGAAAAGGAATCATGGTGACTGTACGTTTCTTTGCCGACTCTCTATTTCTCTCTCTCTCTCTCTATCGCTCTTTCTTCACGATTCTATGGCAGCCTACATCAACACACTCCCAGCGAAGGATGGCCCGGGGGGAAGTTACGTCGAGTTTCGCATCTCGGAACGTCTGAAGCGAATATGCATCTGGGTCAATCAGGTAAGCCGTGTCTGCGACGCTCAAGAACGATCTTTGGCGCCCGTATATCATTCTTCCGCGTAAGCACCCAAGAATGCACCGGAAAACGGGCCTACGGGGGGGGTTACTTAAAGTGTGCGTTTTTCTTACGTAGAATTTCCTGCTACCGTCCGACATCGAGTACATGACATCAGATGCGGACGCGACGGAGCTAAAGCTGAACCTGATCAGCTTGCGCACGGCCAAATGCGTGTGCCTACACTTTAGCTACGACGGCAAGACGCGCTTCTACACCGAGGACATCGGTCTGGCCGGTGACCTCGTGCAATCGTTGGTGCAGTTTCTGAATATAGACAACATGAACGTAAGTAGATGAATAATGCGTCCCATTGTGTACCGATGGGACGATCGTGACAACCGGTCGACCGTCGGGCCGCTGGTATCTTATGCTACCAACCAAATTCGTTCTGGACGTCCTTTACTGAGGAAGAATGATTTTTTTTCCCATTCGCTACCCAAAATGCACGCAGTCTACAACGAGCTTTCCGGTTGTGAGCGACGAAGTGAAGGAACTGTTCCAGAAGCTGCAAGGTCTGCAAGACACGGAGAAGCAGATCAATTCCGAAATCGTGGAGCACATCAATCAGATCAAAAGTCATCTGATACGCGCGGAGGACGCCCGTTTTTACAATGGGTCAGTAGAAGTCTATTCATTCTCAAGCAATATTATTAGCATCGTCTGCATCATACGTACTATGTGACGCGAACACGGTTTCGACTTAAATGCAGAGTGCAAATTGATTTAGCAATTGTCAGCCCGCGCTTTACCTCGGTCACCTGCGGCACTTTAGCTTGTTGTTTCTCACCGTACGTTGAAGATCATCACCGGTTTGCTGTCATGGCAACATGCAAAGCGATGATGTCATGTGGCTGTAAAAAGAATCACAGTAACACGAGTCCTCTCCATTCGAGCCTCTGCTTCTCTGTAAAAAAAAAACCAAATTTCTCTCGCACTTTTTCTTCCATTCTTCCTCACTACGATGCCATCATCACCCGATGCCGAACCATCGTCGACGTTTGCGGTGAACATGTAGCGAAGACGTCATTAAGTATCACAATGAAATGATGGCCACAAACGAAGATCTGGTAAAGAGCTACAAAATCCGGCTGGTCAACACGAGCGAAATACAGCTGGCACTGAAGCGCATCCACGGTGTCCTGTACAATGCGTCGAGGTTACGAGGTAGGTGGGCAATAGCGGGCAGTTTTAAGTGTTTCTTGCACTTCCAGTATGGACAAACACACCCAATCGGTCGTTCAGTCGCTGCGTGGACAAGGTGTCGCCGTGGATGGGGACGTCAATGAACGATGAAACCGAAAACAGCGTTTAGCTTCACTAAATTTAGAGTTTCGTTCGCTCACACGTTTTGGTTAAATTGCTTCATGGACATGAATAATTCAATCTGAAGAGCTTTCTTACCATTCGGACAAACAGTCTGCTATAATCGGGTTTGTTTATGAAACGAGGGGAGGAAAGAAACCCCAACAGTTACCGTTAGATAGCTTAGTTGACCAACTGGCTTGAACATTTGTCAGAGATGACTTAACCGGCGCGATGTCTAAGCTTTAAAACGATACGTTCGCGTGCTGTTAAACGTTTGGTCCAAACGATCACAAAATTCACATCTTTAGGAGTCTTCCGCGGACAGAGAAGATTTCGGATGATCTGCGGTACACCGGTCTTGATGATCTTAATTAAGCAAGTTATCATGCAATTATCATCACCGAGTGAAATTTCAGCTCACTTAACAGCGTCCAAACGATGTCTATCAGAAGTGACTGGGAATTGCATCAAAGCGGAGAATACCTCGGCCATGTTTGTTTGAGTAGTTTGGATCTGGGATGGCTTCAATCTGTCCATGAATGAACGACCGTTCGGTGTTGGTGACATAAGGGAGAGACTAACTTATTGCCACCATTAACCCAGCAGGCTCATTAGCTTTCGCACCGGATGCAGTCAATGTGAGCCTTCGCATAAATGACACGGGCAATGTGCGAATAATATACTCCTCCGTAGGTGCACAAAAGCAACCCATACTATACATTCCCTAGCGAACGCCATTGTTTTCGTGCAAACACTGCACCGGATTGGGGGTGTATTAACTTACTTAACTATGTAACGTTGTGTTTGGTTTCGTTCTCTTTACCGCCCTCGCCTCACATTAGCCGGAACGTTCGCTTCGGCCATGATAGGCAGGTTCAAGGAGGCACTCAAGACGAACAACATTGATGCGGTGCTTAAAATCATCGAGCTGGGAGAAATGTAAGCCAGAGAGGTGAGCGGGACCTACCGTCAAGTGTTTGCAGCTAATGGAATAGGCTGATCAACGTTCACATCCACCACGGGGACCGAGAGTTGACACTTGATAATGTGTTTTTCATCGACGAATAAATCGATCGTCGATCAACATCAACTGCTGATCGGCAACGTGCTTCGAGAGGGATAAAAACTGGACAGCGCCAGTCCAGGAGATCAACGAATGGGACTGAATTGAGGTTTTTATTTTTGGAATCAACTACCCACATTCAAGTAAGAGCACCGGTATTGCAGCACGCCCAGGGCCACCAATGGTTGACTTCGATTCTGAGTAGGGGAAAGCTTTTTCTATCCCACACGCTGCGGCATCCTCCTACGCCACCGTTCACGAATGGTCGGAGGGGGCTTTCGTAGCAGAAATAAATCAGTGTCGGCAAAGTTCGTTACCAGTTCCAGTAAAGGCAGTACGATCACCGCTGGAATTGTAACACCACTTCCAATAAAACACATCCTACGTGATCGTCGATCGTGTACACGACCTGGTTGATGACTTCATACCAAAGCGCTGCACCGGTTCTAATGGGGGAAACGCCACTGTACTACTTATTATTGACAGCACACTAGGACGTACGATTGTTGTGTACGGCATATAAGGAGAAAGACTAATTGTTCGAACAAAACATGATTGAAATACAAAACTGATTGCTGTACGCTGTACACGCTTAATATCTCTAATGCGTTTCCCTCAGTAACGAAATTGAGGAATTGACCATATTTTTCAATCACTTATTGTCGACGGTAGCTGAAGAGTACCTTCACCTATTGGTCAACATAAAATTGTGCACCCAAATCACAATCGTTACAGCTTTCATCCACTTCCACTTTCAAGGTTCGTGACCAATTCGTCCGATGTTCACCGGCAGCTTCACTTCGGCAGCCTACGATCGCGTAATACATCCAAAAACAGACATGTGAAAAACAGGTTTCGCTGCAATAAAAGTCGCTCGAGAACGGTTTCGCACGAGAAGTTGAAGCTATAAAGTCGGCCCAATACAGGAAAGATTCCGCCCTGGGACCCGCCGGCGCTGAGAGAAACGATCGTTCAGCAAAAAGGTAAGTTGGTCTACCGATCTCCAACCCGGCAAGATATCTCGCGAACATCCAAAAGACAACATATCTGGGCATCTGGGGGAGCCCAACGATGGTAGTCTAGCTGTCCAATGGTACAGCCACCGCGTTTTGCTTGTGCTTTTCGGACCAAAGACGACACGACGCGCGATGGATGGTTGAATGTTTGCAATACATTGCTCAGGGCCATCCTACGGATGTGCGGTGATCGTGTGCATGAGGCTTCGTGAAAGGTTTACGACAAGTACGAGTGTGTTTGCCCACCACCAATACGGGTGTGGCTGTAGTTCTCTGACATATCGATTGGAAAAGTAAAATTCGTTATATCGGGCGTTGTATCCAGTAGATGACTTCGAGTTCAGGAGATATGCATCAAATGAACAAATACGAATGAAAGTTATCGTACAAATGCACAACAAAAAAATTGCTGAAGTAAGACATTTCAATATGTCTTATCTTACCGACGAGGATATCCGAGTCTGTGTCGGAAATGGTTTGAAAATGACACCACATTCTTATTTGTTTTTGCAAATCCGGACATGACATGGAACCTGATCATGACAAGACGATCATTCTGAAGTCTACAAAGTCTGAGTCGATGAAATTGAGCGGAACGAAATTATAGTCTGCAAAGTTTGTATATTATTAAAGCAATAGTTGTCTATATATATTGTCATCAGGAGAGGAAATAATTAAGAACATAAACTCTAGGACATTCTCGAATGATATGCAATCTCTGGTGTCTAAACATATCTTATATTGGTATAACAGATTTCCTTTAAATTGCATGCTTTGCCCTCATTCTACCTTTATTAACCTGATAAGATCACAGAAAAAGGTCAATGATATGATATATTGTGCAACAACTCCAAGTCTTCCACGGAATTGAGTTCCACCGAAAGAAATTATTGGAGAATTTGATTAAATAACACCTTTTAACAACGACAACATACACATCTTGATCGTGAGATATACAAAATATAAACTTTTGATTGTTTTTTTTCGTAGATTACGTAGCTTAAAGTAATGTGTAGATCATTTCTACGACACGGTAATACGTATATCGTGCACTAATCAGGTGCTAGCTGTGTGAGGCGAGAATTCCCAACAAACATCTATTTGCGCTCATCGTCAAGGTTGTTGTGGAATGCCGTGTCGGTCCGATGCAATTGCACTGATAAGCGCTACAAGCCCCGCTAGATACAATCCAACGCCTCTTTTCAACTATAGCCTCACCCTTCCACAATACGCGTGCAACCGCTCAAACGCTGCTGCCTCTACTAATCCAACCCAAACCCTTTGCATCGGTAATGATAAAGTCGCGTGTAACCCATTACTTTAGAATGCAGTTTTTCATCCACAGTTCCAATTCCAAAGGCACCTCCGCGGTAATGTGTCGTTTGATGCACACAATTGTACACCGAATTTCATAGACCACAACTTTGTAGTCGGTTGATAAGTGGTCGACACCTTCACGGGTGGCAAGTAGGTCCCACTGTAGTGCACACCGTGTGGTTCGAAACAGAGGTAACCTTGGGGGTCAGTTTGAAGTGTTGAAAATTCGGCACTGCTGGTCAGTTTGTTTATCTAAGCATACGTTGTGTTTGTGTGGTGGGTTTTGCTAAGTGCTGGTAACGAGCCAAGGTTTTATCAGACGAACACCAGGGGGATTCTTCAACGAACATCGCAAGTTAGCAGCTACAATGAATTTATGCGGCCACACCAATCCCGGTGAACATATTGGACGCATCAAGCGAGGGTCGTAATTTTCGCTCGCCAACCACACGACAACGACAGCAGTTGATTGTCAGCGGAAAGTATGTTTTATTTTCACATTCCTTCCACGGCGAGGAAAAACATCGGTGGATCGAAACACCACCACGCCCTAGTGCTCGTTTATCGGTGCGTAGAAATAGGTGTTTTTTTATCAATTTGATATAACGTTTAGGGTCTTAATATCGCGATCTCTATAAATATCTTCGATAAAACGTACGTCTTTAGGTTATGTGAAATATATTGTCGCATTAGTTGAGCAAGAAACGGTGAAAAATAGCAAACCCATTTTAAGGAAAGAGAGTTGAATTCTGTGTGAGGGAAACTCTTCTCGATTATCTATAAAAACAATGAAATAACCAAGTACAGGTGTACAAGTACATTGTCCTTTTCGGTGACAAATAATTTTATAGGCACTTGACACTTGTTCACACCTGATAGGAGGAAGATGGCACTTGTATAATCTGCTACCGCTAGGCTATCAATTAGAAGTTTCAGGGCCTACCGGGAGTGGTAGTGCGAGTACTGTTGTTGCTACCATTTTGTTTAAACACTGCAATCATGCACTTTGGAAGCAATCAGTGCCGATGAGCAGCAGATAAGCTAATAGCACTACTGGAAGCACGTGCTTTACAATGTATTGGAGGGATGAGCACTTGAAATACGTCGCGAGGTTCTTTGGAGAAAAGGCGAAGAATTCCGTCTTTTAGTAGAGATGTTGCCATTAGTTGAAAATTGGTGTGTTTTGAATTTAAATTCCAACAAGATCTCCTTTCTCCTTATGAAAGAATTAGAGTTCTTTCCAAGAATAGTTTAAGTCTCAAGAATTCAAATTCCAACAAGATCACCCTTCTCCTTATGAATGAATTGGAGTTCTTGCCAAGAATAGTTCAAGTCTCTACCCAAACTAGTGTCTAAAGACTGCAGGAAGTATAATAAGTTAAAAATACCCAATAGAATCACCTCTATAAATATGATCTCACAGGCGATAACTCTTCCTAGCTGGACGGTGAAGATCACTGCATCACAATGTCCAAAAATGGCCATATCGACAAGATGTACCGCTTGGGCCATTCGTCCGAACAACAACAGCAGAAATCGTTATTACTCGCCACGAAAATGGATCTGATATCATGTTTGCCCGATTTTAGGCAACACCGAGAGCTTCCTTTTCCGGCAAAACACCAAAATCCGACAAATCTCTCCACTCCAACTGGAAGTGGTACCAGTGTCACCCAACCGCACGGTCGATCTGTTTGTGGGCGATGGTGAAAAAGTGTGTATTGCTTTATTTCGATGGCGTAGGCCGAATATTGCCAGCCGGAGATTGTAGTGTCTGAGTAGCTGTGCGAAGGTGGTTGGTTGGTGTCTTTTTGTAGCTTACATTTCTTGGAACAGAAGGTGGTACCGAATGTCGCCTTCGTGCGATCTGGTGACTTGGCTGCAACGCCACTGTACTACTTATTATTGACAGCACACTAGGACGTACGACTGTTGTGTACGGCATATAAGGAGAAAGACTAATTGTTCGAACAAAACATGATTGAAATACAAAACTGATTGCTGTACGCTGTACACGCTTAATATCTCTAATGCGTTTCCCTCCGTTTGATGAAGAATTGACCATATTTTTCAATCACTTATTGTCGACGGTAGCAGACGAGTACCTTCACCAATTGGTCAACATAAAATTGTGCACCCAAATCACAACCGTTACAGCTTTCATCCACTTCCACTTTCAAGGTTCGTGACCAATTCGTCCGATGTTCACCGGCAGCTTCACTTCGGCAGCCAACGATCGCGTAATACATCCAAAAACAGACATGTGAAAAACAGGTTTCGCTGCAATAAAAGTCGCTCGAGAACGGTTTCGCACGAGAAGTTGAAGCTGTAAAGTCGGCCCAATACAGGAAAGATTCCGCCCTGGGACCCACCGGCGATGAGAGAAACGATCTTTCAGCAAAAAGGTAAGTTGGTCTACCGATCTCCAACCCGGCAAGATATCTCGCGAACATCCAAAAGACAACATATCTGGGCATCTGGGGGAGCCCAACGATGGTAGTCTAGCTGTCCAATGGTACAGCCACCACGTTTTGCTTGTGCTTTTCGGACCAAAGACGACACGACGCGCGATGGATGGTTGAATGTTTGCAATACTCAGGTTTGCTCAGGGCCATCCTACGGATGTGCGGTGATCGTGTGCATGAGGCTTCGTGAAAGGTTTACGACAAGTACGAGTGTGTTTGCCCACCACCAATACGGGTGTGGCTGTAGTTCTCTGACATATCGATTGGAAAAGTAAAATTCGTTATATCGGGCGTTGTTTCCAGTAGATGACTTCGATTTCAGGAGATATGCATCAAATGAACAAATACGAATGAAAGTTATCGCACAAATGCACAACCAAAAAATTGCTGAAATAAGACATTTCAATATGTCTTATCTTACCGACGAGGATATCCGATTCTGTGTCGGAAATGGTTTGAAAATGACACCACATTCTTGTTTGTTTTTGCAAATCCGGACATGTCATGGAACCTGATCATGACAAGACGATCATTCTGAAGTCTACAAAGTCTGCGTCATGAAATTGATAGCGAAACGAAATTTTAGTCTGTAATGTTTGTATATTTTTAAAGCAATAGTTGTCTATCTATACTGTCATCAGGACAGGAAATAATTAAGAACATAAACTCTGGGACATTTCCGATTGATATGAGATCTCTGGAACCTAAACATATCTTATATTGGTATAACAGATTTCCTTTAAATTGCATGTTTTGCCCTCATTCTACCTTTATTAACCTGATAAGATCACAGAAAAAGTTAAAAGATATGATATATTGTGCAACAACTCCAAGTCTTCCACGGAATTGAGTTCCACCGAAAGAAATTATTGGAGAATTTGATTAAATAACACCTTTTAACAACGACAACATACACATTTTGATCGAGAGATATACAAAATATCAACTTTTTATTTTTTTTTTCATAGATTACGTAGCTTAAAGTAATGTGTAGATCATTTCTATGACACGGTAATACGTATATCGTGCACTAATCAGGTGCTAGCTGTGTGAGGCGAGAATTCCCAACAAACATCTATTTGCGCTCATCGTCAAGGTTGTTGTGGAATGCCGTGTCGGTCCGATGCAATTGCACTGATAAGCGCTACAAGCCCCGCTAGATACAATCCAACGCCTCTTTTCAACTATAGCCTCACCCTTCCACAATACGCGTGCAACCGCTCAAACGCTGCTGCCTCTACTAATCCAACCCAAACCCTTTGCATCGGTAATGATAAAGTCGCGTGTAACCCATTACTTTAGAATGCAGTTTTTCATCCACAGTTCCAATTCCAAAGGCACCTCCGCGGTAATGTGTCGTTTGATGCACACAATTGTACACCGAATTTCATAGACCACAACTTTGTAGTCGGTTGATAAGTGGTCGACACCTTCACGGGTGGCAAGTAGGTCCCACTGTAGTGCACACCGTGTGGTTCGAAACAGAGGTAACCTTGGGGGTCAGTTTGAAGTGTTGAAAATTCGGCACTGCTGGTCAGTTTGTTTATCTAAGCATACGTTGTGTTTGTGTGGTGGGTTTTGCTAAGTGCTGGTAACGAGCCAAGGTTTTATCAGACGAACACCAGGGGGATTCTTCAACGAACATCGCAAGTTAGCAGCTACAATGAATTTATGCGGCCACACCAATCCCGGTGAACATATTGGACGCATCAAGCGAGGGTCGTAATTTTCGCTCGCCAACCACACGACAACGACAGCAGTTGATTGTCAGCGGAAAGTATGTTTTATTTTCACATTCCTTCCACGGCGAGGAAAAACATCGGTGGATCGAAACACCACCACGCCCTAGTGCTCGTTTATCGGTGCGTAGAAATAGGTGTTTTTTTATCAATTTGATATAACGTTTAGGGTCTTAATATCGCGATCTCTATAAATATCTTCGATAAAACGTACGTCTTTAGGTTATGTGAAATATATTGTCGCATTAGTTGAGCAAGAAACGGTGAAAAATAGCAAACCCATTTTAAGGAAAGAGAGTTGAATTCTGTGTGAGGGAAACTCTTCTCGATTATCTATAAAAACAATGAAATAACCAAGTACAGGTGTACAAGTACATTGTCCTTTTCGGTGACAAATAATTTTATAGGCACTTGACACTTGTTCACACCTGATAGGAGGAAGATGGCACTTGTATAATCTGCTACCGCTAGGCTATCAATTAGAAGTTTCAGGGCCTACCGGGAGTGGTAGTGCGAGTACTGTTGTTGCTACCATTTTGTTTAAACACTGCAATCATGCACTTTGGAAGCAATCAGTGCCGATGAGCAGCAGATAAGCTAATAGCACTACTGGAAGCACGTGCTTTACAATGTATTGGAGGGATGAGCACTTGAAATACGTCGCGAGGTTCTTTGGAGAAAAGGCGAAGAATTCCGTCTTTTAGTAGAGATGTTGCCATTAGTTGAAAATTGGTGTGTTTTGAATTTAAATTCCAACAAGATCTCCTTTCTCCTTATGAAAGAATTAGAGTTCTTTCCAAGAATAGTTTAAGTCTCAAGAATTCAAATTCCAACAAGATCACCCTTCTCCTTATGAATGAATTGGAGTTCTTGCCAAGAATAGTTCAAGTCTCTACCCAAACTAGTGTCTAAAGACTGCAGGAAGTATAATAAGTTAAAAATACCCAATAGAATCACCTCTATAAATATGATCTCACAGGCGATAACTCTTCCTAGCTGGACGGTGAAGATCACTGCATCACAATGTCCAAAAATGGCCATATCGACAAGATGTACCGCTTGGGCCATTCGTCCGAACAACAACAGCAGAAATCGTTATTACTCGCCACGAAAATGGATCTGATATCATGTTTGCCCGATTTTAGGCAACACCGAGAGCTTCCTTTTCCGGCAAAACACCAAAATCCGACAAATCTCTCCACTCCAACTGGAAGTGGTACCAGTGTCACCCAACCGCACGGTCGATCTGTTTGTGGGCGATGGTGAAAAAGTGTGTATTGCTTTATTTCGATGGCGTAGGCCGAATATTGCCAGCCGGAGATTGTAGTGTCTGAGTAGCTGTGCGAAGGTGGTTGGTTGGTGTCTTTTTGTAGCTTACATTTCTTGGAACAGAAGGTGGTACCGAATGTCGCCTTCGTGCGATCTGGTGACTTGGCTGTAACGTTTGCCCGCACGCACTTGGCTGCGGCCGGAATGAATCACGGCGGATTGAGCTGATTCTGTTTCTAAATTTGGTATTCGCTGCGGTAAGCGGAAGAATCGGAAATTAAAGGGCGCTGAGTGGTTTAAGCGATGTTTACGAGGGCCAACGGCAATGTGTCCCGCAGGAATGGAATGTAGGGAGCATTTGCGCAACGGGATTAAAAATAGAGTCATTGTTCTTTGGTCATTCCAACGTTCCATCAGCCAAGCCAGCCACTCCAACTTCTGACCACTTCCGTTCGAAGATCTCCCGGTGGTTGCACCCTGTCGCGGGTTGCCCTTTTCGAAATCGCAACGCCACACCACCCGGGTGGCAGAGGTTGATTCCCCGGGTGCCTGATTGCTGTGCGCGTTAAAACCACGCACACGTTCGTTCGCGGTGGGCTTTCGGTACGGTGCGCGTCATCTTTCGCGCGGGTTGGTGCGCGACACACACGTAGGCGTCGCTGTCGGTCGTGGTGGACGGCTTTTCATAATACTTAATTCATGGAACAAACCGGCGCCGAACTCAGTTCCATCCTGTCCGTCGAGCAGTAAGCAAGTGATCTCTTCTCAGTCCCCGGTTTGTGTGTGTGTGTGTTTTTTTTTAAATTGTGCAGAAGGTTGCCGTGTGCTGAACGGGGGGGGCAAAAAAACACGAATATATACACAACCAACAAAAAAAAAACCGGCTGCTTCTCGCGCAGGCGTAAGCTTACTCTCTTGCTCTCACTCTTTATCTCACAGTACCGGTGGTGTATACGCATTGTAAAGCAATAAAAAAACAGTGAAAGAAGAAAAAAACAACCCTAGAGATCGTGTCAAAGGGGTGTAGTGAGCGTGGAAAAGCATCCCCAACCCGACCGACGGACGACCGTTTGGGGTGGCGGTTTACGTGTGTGCCCGTGTATAGGTGTGGGGGTTGTGTTCGTTCGCTCATAAGCACTGCTGTGCATCTCGCCGTCGTTCAGTCCGTTCGTGCAACCCGGTGCCAGTGAGTCGTCGATCTAGTGACCCTGTGCGGTGTGCCCTGCGCGATCCCCATCGCTTGCCGAGCCAAACGTGATTACCTCATCGGGCAAAGTGTGTCAACGCATGTCGTACGCATGCAGATGGTTTTAAAAGTGGTTCTATCGCGTTAACTGGCCACGATCCGTGCGTACCGGTGCCGTCACCCTATCAACGAGGTGATAAATTAGTGTACAGTGTGAAAATTACTTTAGAAAAAAATAAGTTTTAATAAAAGAATTCATTCACAATACCGCGTTGAGTGAAGAATTTGTGCGTGGCAGTCGGTCTCGGTGTGTGGCACAGTGCAAAACACAGCAGAAAAATGGGATTGAATAATCGGGATAAGCAGACGAAGCTGAAAACTCAGAGTCTGCTAGACTCGGAGCGTACCGGACAGCAGACGGTGACAACGGTGACCGTGGATCACGGTACGGTTGCGATGCCACTGGAAACGATGGCCGTCAGCTCATCGACGAACAGCAGTTCCACGTTCCAGCAATCGTCCACGTCGTCGTCCACGACGAAGATGCAGTCCAGCGCGGATAAATTCCAAAAGTCCACCACCGAAGGTCGTGCGAGTGAAGTGCGTGAACGAAGCTCCAAAACAGATGGACAAAAGTTCAGCTCCGTCAGCAGTATGCGTAGTGAGGCGAGCAAGTCGAAACAGATCGATAACATCATCGAAGAGATACATCATATCGCGAGTGATACGATCGGTACGACGGCATTGATTGGTGCATCGGCCGGACTGGAGCTACCAGCGAAGGTAACACAGAAAACCGTGCGGGTGGGCGGTGGTGCCAGTGAACGGAAGGAATCGTTCGTCAGTGACAGTGTGGCCGGAGGTCGTACCACCGTGTCGAGTGTGTCCGGTGACGCTAGTCACCAAGTGATATCGGCCATCGGTCCCAGCAAGATCGAGATCTCGAAAATGGCTCTTGATAGCAGTGCGCTAAGCAGTGTTACCAGCAGCACTAGCAGCAAAGTCATGCAAAGTAGCAGTGCCATAGAGAAGAAAGAACAACACCAGCAGTCATCACACAGTGCGGTGCATAGTGAGCAGAGTGTGTCCGAATCCAGTGCAATCTCCAGTTCGCAAACGACTGAGTCCAAGTCGAGCAAAAGCACCCGCACGTCTGCTACCAGCTCTAGCCAATCAATGTCCACCGCTCAGAGCAAGACGGCCCAGTCCGTATCGGAAACATTCCAATCGTCCGCGCTTGGTGAAAACGTGAAGTCTTCGATGTCTACCGGTGCTGGGCGACAGAACGGTGTGCTGTCCGTCGATGGAAAGCAGCCATCGGCCGTACAACGCCTGCCCGATCATTCCACGTTCGATCAGAAATCATTCCAGCTCGTGGATGCAGACGGCAAGACTCGCCAGCAAGTTGACAGCCAAAGTTTCTCTACGGCTCAGAGTCAAGCACCGACGACCAAAATCTCGTACGATGCGGCCGGCAATCAGATCACAAGCACATCTGCTTCGTATCAGGCTGCGCAGGGCTACAGTACGTCGTCTTTCCAAAGTTCCGGAGGTGTTGACTTAAAACCGTCAACGGGGAAGCTTGGGGACAAGGATGGAAAACCTCGTCAGCTTGTCGGCGGCCAAAGCCAGACGATGTACGATGCTGCAGGCAATCTGCTCACGAGCACCTCGTCATCGTATCAAGCTGCACAAGGTTACAGTTCCTCGTCTTTCCATACTACCGAAGGTGTCGAGCAAAAGTCATCCCACGACATCATGTCGAGTTCATCCACAAAACGGGCACAAAATGTAACCTCCTCCAAGGGCGGGATGTCCTCTACGGCTAAGGATTCAGTTATCGATTCAACGACACTGGACAACTATTCCGTGCAGCATGATTCCGCAACTGGACAGCATTCCAACAATATGCTCATGAAAACCGAATCTGCCCATACGGTAGCAAGTCTATCGTCGGCGCACGACTCACTAGCCAATACCATCCAGAGCACACAGCTGATCACGGAATCGGCCAGCCAGGCTGAACAACGGCAGCAACATTCCGAATCGACGAAAACGATCGAAACGGCCTCGCACTACGCTCAAATGGACGAAGAAAGCCGCTCCCGCCGGAAGACGTCGGAGTATCGTGAACAGCGCGAGTCTAATGCCGCCATTCTGAAGCGCAAGATCTACGACGAGCATGGCCGTCGATTGAACTTGATTGATGAGAAAATTGTGCCGAAAGACATCGTGACGGCTGATCTGCAAGACGATGTAACGAACGTCACTAAGACTTCGTTTGAGGCGAAAATTTTCAACCCCAAGCTCAAGCGTTGGGAGCTGGTCGATCAAAAGACGATCCTTGAGAAGGATGTAACTACCGACATACCGGTGGAGATCGTACAGGAGCTCGAGGTGGAGCGACCGGAACTGGCCAACATTACCACCACGATTCAAATGACGAAGGTGGGTAAATTTGCTATCGAGTGTTAGGCATTGCTACGGCAGGGGATTCTCTCCACCCAGGCCACTGCACCAGGATGGTTGACTATATCAATCTTTTGATTTGTAGGTCTACGATGCGAAAACCAAACAATGGAAAACGATCGATCAGAAGAAGCATATCGATGTGCTGGAAAAGATCACCTTCCTCGAGGAGAGTTCCGGACGCTCGGAGTTGGATGAATCGGAACGAACCAAAAACCTTAAATCCATGGATATGGTGGTAAGTTTGCACAAGCTAAAGGAACACCCAAGGGAACTTTAACGCACTAACCATGTTTGTTTTCGCAGGATCGAGTGACGATCAAGGAAGTAAGCGATTTGAGTGATGAAAAACGAACCCAGACCAGCAAAAGCACCAAGCGCAAGGACGAACAAACCATACAGGAGCAGTGCATCTGTGAAATCTGTACCTGTGGGTAAGTTGAACTGTTTGGTAGTGTGTAGGCGAGTCCCATATTCCCAACCTCGTCTAATTGCGAAGTCTGACACGGTGTACCAAACCACCTACTAACGTACGTTGCATGTCCTTCAAACTTTTAACGAATCGGAAGTGGTAAATGCAACAACACGATCCTCGACAATCTCTACTCGCTATAAATACAAAAAATCTTCAACCCACAGTGACAGCATTGTGGTGTGTCTGTGCTCGCTGCTTCTCGCTTTCATACCGTCGCAATCATTGTCGTCGACCGTGTGTAGACCTTAAATGGTCAATTGGCAAGATCACCGAGCCGAGCGTGTTCGCGGTTCGTTTGGTCACCGTCGTTCAATTTATGCTCGTTTACAATCAACCTACGCGGTCACCCGATGACATCATCAGCGCTGCTTTGCCACGAGTGGATCGAGATCTATGCTGGTGGTGGTGTTGGTGGTGGTTGTGCGATCAACGCCGGCACCCTCGGCTGCAATGCTGGGCGTTATTTATTTAGTTTGTTTTGGTTTGCCCCTTCCACCGCTGTTTGTTTTTATGGTGGTTGCTTGCTATGAATTCTCTCACCCTTTATGTGCCCAACCGCTTATGTGGAGGAAGTGTTATGATCACCTCAACTACTACCGGTCAATTTAATAATAGTGATTGTATTTTAATTACTATTATAGATTTTTGTTCTTTTAATCATTTTGATGTCTTTAATGTACTATTCTGATTTATAATTGTTACTATAATTTAGCATTTTTTTCATATTACACATCGTTGGTTTGGGATTAAAGTTTAATTTGAATCTGATACCCGTAGCCAAGGCTTACGATGCAATAATGCGGAATTTTTTGCAACTACCAAGTAACAAACTGATAACTATTAGACAATGACTAATTGGGCTGTTTTTATTTAAATGTATTGAAACATATAACGTCTAATGAAATGGAATCTTTACAGGCGTCATAATTGCTACAACTGCGGTGGAGGAAATACAACGACTCAAACCAAATCATCAAAGTACTCTGCCATGAGCAATTCGGAAAATTTTTACCATCAAGGTATGAACAACGAGTAGCAAGTGCATAAAGGTGTACCATGTAACATGTGTTTATTTGTGTTACCCATACTTTTAGAAAATTTCACATCGGAGCTCAGTGCGCAAAAGTCTTCCGGACGCAGAGGAACATGGACTATAGAAGATGCAGAAGATCATTTAAATCGCCGAGAATCGTATACAATTGAACGAAGTAGTACCACGCAGGAAGCATCTGATCGAAGACTAACATGGACTAAAGAAGATTTTGAAAAACTTGATATCGCAAAGCTGAAAGCCGATTATGTGCGACCGAAGCCTATCAAGCATGAAGATAACCTTAAACCAGAGGGAGATTTTATGGTACCCGAGCGAGTGGGTTATGTCCCAGGGGAACGAGTAAAACCTATAAGACATGATGATAACCTACGTCCCGAGGGCGAGTTCTCTACTCCAGAAAAGTTGCAGTACAGACCGGCCGAACGTCCGAAGCAAATCAAACCGGAGGACAATCTACGTACCGAGGGAGCGTTCCAGTCTCCCGAGCGTCCGGAATATCGCCCTGGAGAGCGTCCTAAGCCGGTGCGTCATGATGATAACCTACGTCCAGAGGGAGACTTCGAACGTCCTGAGAAGGCGCCATTCCGACCGGCCGAGCGTCCGAAGCAGATTCGGCCCGAAGATAATCTCAGACCTGAAGGAGATTTCCAGAAGCCTGAGAAGCCTCAGTACAGACCATCTGAGCGTCCGAAACAAATCAAACCGGAGGACAATCTTCGTCCTGAAGGGGAGTTCCAGTCGCCTGAACGTCCGGAATATCGCCCTGGAGAGCGTCCTAAGCCAGTGCGTCATGATGATAACCTTCGTCCGGAAGGAGACTTCGAACGTCCAGAAAAGTCTCCGTTCAGACCAGCCGAGCGTCCGAAGCAGGTTCGGCCAGAGGACAACCTAAGACCTGAAGGAGAGTTCGAGAAGCCTGAAAAGCCTCAGTACATACCGGCCGAGCGTCCGAAGCAAATTAAGCCGGAGGACAATCTTCGTCCTGAAGGAGAGTTCCAGTCTCCTGAACGTCCGGAATATCGCCCTGGAGAGCGTCCGAAGCCGGTGCGTCATGATGATAACCTTCGTCCGGAAGGCAACTTTGAACGTCCAGAGAAGACTCCATTCCGAGCGGCCGAGCGTCCGAAGCAGGTTAAACCGGAAGACAACCTTCGTCCGGAGGGCGAGTTTTCTACTCCAGAGAAGCCTCAATACAGACCGGCCGAGCGTCCGAAGCAGGTACGACCCGAGGATAATCTCAGACCTGAAGGAGACTTCGAAACGCCGGAGAAACCTCAGTACAGACCAGCTGAGCGTCCGAAACAAGTACGGCCACAAGATAATCTCAAACCAGAAGGCGATTTCGAAAGACCTCAACCCACAATTGTTGGAAAGGCTGAAAGAGCGCAAATCGTTCGACATGAAGATAATCTCTACATGGAAGGCAACTTTGAACGCACCGAGAAAACGGTATACATTTCTGGTGAGCGACCGAGGCCCATACGTCCCGATGATAACCTTCGTCCGGAAGGAGACTTCGAACGTCCCGAAAAGTCTCCGTTCAGACCAGCCGAGCGTCCGAAGCAGATTAAGCCCGAAGATAACCTTCGCACTGAGGGAGAGTTCCAGACTCCAGAGCGTCCGGAATATCGCCCTGGAGAGCGTCCTAAGCCGGTGCGTCATGATGATAACCTTCGTCCGGAAGGAGACTTCGAACGTCCAGAAAAGTCTCCGTTCAGACCAGCCGAGCGTCCGAAGCAGGTTCGGCCAGAGGACAACCTAAGACCTGAAGGAGACTTCCAGAAGCCTGAGAAGCCTCAGTACAGACCGGCCGAGCGTCCGAAGCAAATTAAGCCGGAGGACAATCTTCGTCCTGAAGGAGAGTTCCAGTCTCCTGAACGTCCGGAATATCGCCCTGGAGAGCGTCCGAAGCCGGTGCGTCATGATGATAACCTACGTCCGGAAGGCAACTTTGAACGTCCAGAGAAGACTCCGTTCCGACCGGCCGAGCGTCCGAAGCAGGTTAAACCGGAAGACAACCTTCGTCCGGAGGGCGAGTTTTCTACTCCAGAGAAGCCTCAATACAGACCGGCCGAGCGTCCGAAGCAGGTACGACCCGAGGACAATCTTCGTCCTGAAGGAAACTTCGAAACGCCGGAGAAACCTCAGTACAGACCAGCTGAGCGTCCAAAACAAGTACGGCCACACGATAATCTCAAACCAGAAGGCGATTTCGAAAGACCTCAACCTACAATTGTTGGAAAGGCTGAAAGAGCGCAAATCGTTCGACATGAAGATAATCTCTACATGGAAGGCAACTTTGAACGCACCGAGAAAACGGTATACATTTCTGGTGAGCGACCGAGGCCCATACGTCCCGATGATAACCTTCGTCCGGAAGGAGACTTCGAACGTCCCGAAAAGTCTCCGTTCAGACCAGCCGAGCGTCCGAAGCAGATTAAGCCCGAAGATAACCTTCGCACTGAGGGAGAGTTCCAGACTCCAGAGCGTCCGGAATATCGCCCTGGAGAGCGTCCTAAGCCGGTGCGTCATGATGATAACCTTCGTCCGGAAGGAGACTTTGAACGTCCAGAAAAGTCTCCGTTCAGACCAGCCGAGCGTCCGAAACAGGTTCGGCCAGAGGACAACCTAAGACCTGAAGGAGACTTCCAGAAGCCTGAGAAGCCTCAGTACAGACCGGCCGAGCGTCCGAAGCAAATTAAGCCGGAGGACAATCTTCGTCCTGAAGGAGAGTTCCAGTCTCCTGAACGTCCGGAATATCGCCCTGGAGAGCGTCCGAAGCCGGTGCGTCATGATGATAACCTACGTCCGGAAGGTAACTTTGAACGTCCAGAGAAGACTCCGTTCCGACCGGCCGAGCGTCCGAAGCAGGTTAAACCGGAAGACAACCTTCGTCCGGAGGGCGAGTTTTCTACTCCAGAGAAGCCTCAATACAGACCGGCCGAGCGTCCGAAGCAGGTACGACCCGAGGATAATCTCAGACCTGAAGGAGACTTCGAAACGCCGGAGAAACCTCAGTACAGACCAGCTGAGCGTCCGAAACAAGTACGGCCACAAGATAATCTCAAACCAGAAGGCGATTTCGAAAGACCTCAACCCACAATTGTTGGAAAGGCTGAAAGAGCGCAAATCGTTCGACATGAAGATAATCTCTACATGGAAGGCAACTTTGAACGCACCGAGAAAACGGTATACATTTCTGGTGAGCGACCGAGGCCCATACGTCCCGATGATAACCTTCGTCCGGAAGGAGACTTCGAACGTCCCGAAAAGTCTCCGTTCAGACCAGCCGAGCGTCCGAAGCAGATTAAGCCCGAAGATAACCTTCGCACTGAGGGAGAGTTCCAGACTCCAGAGCGTCCGGAATATCGCCCTGGAGAGCGTCCTAAGCCGGTGCGTCATGATGATAACCTTCGTCCAGAGGGAGACTTCGAACGTCCAGAAAAGTCTCCGTTCAGACCAGCCGAGCGTCCGAAGCAGGTTCGGCCAGAGGACAACCTAAGACCTGAAGGAGACTTCCAGAAGCCTGAGAAGCCCCAGTACAGACCGGCCGAGCGTCCGAAGCAGATTAAGCCCGAAGATAACCTTCGCACTGAGGGAGAGTTCCAGACTCCAGAGCGTCCGGAATATCGCCCTGGAGAGCGTCCTAAGCCGGTGCGTCATGATGATAACCTTCGTCCAGAGGGAGACTTCGAACGTCCAGAAAAGTCTCCGTTCAGACCAGCCGAGCGTCCGAAGCAGGTTCGGCCAGAGGACAACCTAAGACCTGAAGGAGAGTTCGAGAAGCCTGAGAAGCCTCAGTACAGACCGGCCGAGCGTCCGAAGCAAATTAAGCCGGAGGACAATCTTCGTCCTGAAGGAGAGTTCCAGTCTCCTGAACGTCCGGAATATCGCCCTGGAGAGCGTCCGAAGCCGGTGCGTCATGATGATAACCTACGTCCGGAAGGTAACTTTGAACGTCCAGAGAAGACTCCGTTCCGACCGGCCGAGCGTCCGAAGCAGGTTAAACCGGAAGACAACCTTCGTCCGGAGGGCGAGTTTTCTACTCCAGAGAAGCCTCAATACAGACCGGCCGAGCGTCCGAAGCAGGTACGACCCGAGGACAATCTTCGTCCTGAAGGAAACTTCGAAACGCCGGAGAAACCTCAGTACAGACCAGCTGAGCGTCCGAAACAAGTACGGCCACAAGATAATCTCAAACCAGAAGGCGATTTCGAAAGACCTCAACCTACAATTGTTGGAAAGGCTGAAAGAGCGCAAATCGTTCGACATGAAGATAATCTCTACATGGAAGGCAACTTTGAACGCACCGAGAAAACGGTATACATTTCTGGTGAGCGACCGAGGCCCATACGTCCCGATGATAACCTTCGTCCGGAAGGAGACTTCGAACGTCCCGAAAAGTCTCCATTCCGACCGGCCGAGCGTCCGAAGCAGATTAAGCCCGAAGATAACCTTCGCACTGAGGGAGAGTTCCAGACTCCAGAGCGTCCGGAATATCGCCCTGGAGAGCGTCCTAAGCCGGTGCGTCATGATGATAACCTTCGTCCGGAAGGAGACTTCGAACGTCCAGAAAAGTCTCCGTTCAGACCAGCCGAGCGTCCGAAGCAGGTTCGGCCAGAGGACAACCTAAGACCTGAAGGAGACTTCCAGAAGCCTGAGAAGCCCCAGTACAGACCGGCCGAGCGTCCGAAGCAAATTAAGCCGGAGGACAATCTTCGTCCTGAAGGAGAGTTCCAGTCTCCTGAACGTCCGGAATATCGCCCTGGAGAGCGTCCGAAGCCGGTGCGTCACGATGATAACCTACGTCCGGAAGGCAACTTTGAACGTCCAGAGAAGACTCCGTTCCGACCGGCCGAGCGTCCGAAGCAGGTTAAACCGGAAGACAACCTTCGTCCGGAGGGCGAGTTTTCTACTCCAGAGAAGCCTCAATACAGACCGGCCGAGCGTCCGAAGCAGGTACGACCCGAGGACAATCTTCGTCCTGAAGGAAACTTCGAAACGCCGGAGAAACCTCAGTACAGACCAGCTGAGCGTCCGAAACAAGTACGGCCACAAGATAATCTCAAACCAGAAGGCGATTTCGAAAGACCTCAACCCACAATTGTTGGAAAGGCTGAAAGAGCGCAAATCGTTCGACATGAAGATAATCTCTACATGGAAGGCAACTTTGAACGCACCGAGAAAACGGTATACATTTCTGGTGAGCGACCGAGGCCCATACGTCCCGATGATAACCTTCGTCCGGAAGGAGACTTCGAACGTCCCGAAAAGTCTCCATTCCGACCGGCCGAGCGTCCGAAGCAGATTAAGCCCGAAGATAACCTTCGCACTGAGGGAGAGTTCCAGACTCCAGAGCGTCCGGAATATCGCCCTGGAGAGCGTCCTAAGCCGGTGCGTCATGATGATAACCTTCGTCCGGAAGGAGACTTCGAACGTCCAGAAAAGTCTCCGTTCAGACCAGCCGAGCGTCCGAAGCAGGTTCGGCCAGAGGACAACCTAAGACCTGAAGGAGACTTCCAGAAGCCTGAGAAGCCCCAGTACAGACCGGCCGAGCGTCCGAAGCAAATTAAGCCGGAGGACAATCTTCGTCCTGAAGGAGAGTTCCAGTCTCCTGAACGTCCGGAATATCGCCCTGGAGAGCGTCCGAAGCCGGTGCGTCATGATGATAACCTACGTCCGGAAGGCAACTTTGAACGTCCAGAGAAGACTCCGTTCCGACCGGCCGAGCGTCCGAAGCAGGTTAAACCGGAAGACAACCTTCGTCCGGAGGGCGAGTTTTCTACTCCAGAGAAGCCTCAATACAGACCGGCCGAGCGTCCGAAGCAGGTACGACCCGAGGACAATCTTCGTCCTGAAGGAAACTTCGAAACGCCGGAGAAACCTCAGTACAGACCAGCTGAGCGTCCGAAACAAGTACGGCCACAAGATAATCTCAAACCAGAAGGCGATTTCGAAAGACCTCAACCTACAATTGTTGGAAAGGCTGAAAGAGCGCAAATCGTTCGACATGAAGATAATCTCTACATGGAAGGCAACTTTGAACGCACCGAGAAAACGGTATACATTTCTGGTGAGCGACCAAGGCCCATACGTCCCGATGATAACCTTCGTCCGGAAGGAGACTTCGAACGTCCCGAAAAGTCTCCGTTCAGACCAGCCGAGCGTCCGAAGCAGATTAAGCCCGAAGATAACCTTCGCACTGAGGGAGAGTTCCAGACTCCAGAGCGTCCGGAATATCGCCCTGGAGAGCGTCCTAAGCCGGTGCGTCATGATGATAACCTTCGTCCGGAGGGAGACTTTGAACGTCCAGAAAAGTCTCCGTTCAGACCAGCCGAGCGTCCGAAGCAGGTTCGGCCAGAGGACAACCTAAGACCTGAAGGAGAGTTCGAGAAGCCTGAGAAGCCCCAGTACAGACCGGCCGAGCGTCCGAAGCAAATTAAGCCGGAGGACAATCTTCGTCCTGAAGGAGAGTTCCAGTCTCCTGAACGTCCGGAATATCGCCCTGGAGAGCGTCCGAAGCCGGTGCGTCATGATGATAACCTACGTCCGGAAGGTAACTTTGAACGTCCAGAGAAGACTCCGTTCCGACCGGCCGAGCGTCCGAAGCAGGTTAAACCGGAAGACAACCTTCGTCCGGAGGGCGAGTTTTCTACTCCAGAGAAGCCTCAATACAGACCGGCCGAGCGTCCGAAGCAGGTACGACCCGAGGACAATCTTCGTCCTGAAGGAAACTTCGAAACGCCGGAGAAACCTCAGTACAGACCAGCTGAGCGTCCAAAACAAGTACGGCCACACGATAATCTCAAACCAGAAGGCGATTTCGAAAGACCTCAACCTACAATTGTTGGAAAGGCTGAAAGAGCGCAAATCGTTCGACATGAAGATAATCTCTACATGGAAGGCAACTTTGAACGCACCGAGAAAACGGTATACATTTCTGGTGAGCGACCGAGGCCCATACGTCCCGATGATAACCTTCGTCCGGAAGGAGACTTCGAACGTCCCGAAAAGTCTCCGTTCAGACCAGCCGAGCGTCCGAAGCAGATTAAGCCCGAAGATAACCTTCGCACTGAGGGAGAGTTCCAGACTCCAGAGCGTCCGGAATATCGCCCTGGAGAGCGTCCTAAGCCGGTGCGTCATGATGATAACCTTCGTCCGGAAGGAGACTTTGAACGTCCAGAAAAGTCTCCGTTCAGACCAGCCGAGCGTCCGAAACAGGTTCGGCCAGAGGACAACCTAAGACCTGAAGGAGACTTCCAGAAGCCTGAGAAGCCTCAGTACAGACCGGCCGAGCGTCCGAAGCAAATTAAGCCGGAGGACAATCTTCGTCCTGAAGGAGAGTTCCAGTCTCCTGAACGTCCGGAATATCGCCCTGGAGAGCGTCCGAAGCCAGTGCGACATGATGATAACCTACGTCCGGAAGGAGACTTCGAACGTCCCGAAAAGTCTCCGTTCAGACCAGCCGAGCGTCCGAAGCAAATTCGTCCTGAGGATAATTTACGTTCGGAAGGCAGTTTCGAAAAGCCTGAGAAGCCTCAGTACCGTCCTGCAGAAAGACCAAAGCAAGTGAAACCACAGGATAATTTGAAGCCAGAAGGAGACTTTGACCGGCCCAAACCGAGCCCGGTAGGTAAACCAGAACGTGCCCAGATTGTCAAGCATGAAGATAATTTACGAGTAGAAGGAACCTTCGAAAGAGTAGAAAAAACGGTATTTGTCGCAGGCGAACGTCCAAAACCGATTAAGCCTGATGATAATCTCCGCCCAGAAGGAGATTTTGTGACTCCAGAGAAACAACAGTATCGCCCAACAGACAGACCGAAACAAATCAAACCTCAGGATAATCTTCGTCCGGAGGGAGACTTCGAACGTCCACAAAAATCTCCGATCGGACCCGGTGAGCGCCCCAAACCTATTAGACATGACGATAACCTACGACCGGAGGGTTCATTCGAACGGCCAGAGAAGGCTACTTTCAAACCGGGTGAGAGGCCCAAACAAATACGGCCGGAGGATAACTTGCGCACTGAGGGTGAGTTTGAAAAGCCAGAAAAGCCACAGTTCCGTCCGGCCGAGCGTCCGAAGCAGGTTAAGCCTCAAGATAATCTGCAAATTGAAGGAGACTACAATACATTCAAGGAATACAACGAACTGAAACAACGAAAGGAAGCCGTATTGAAAGAGGTGCAAGAACCAACTATCGCTGATGGAACCGTGCTGGTGACCACACAAACTGTCACAACCATCCTGAAGGGCGAAAAGAAACAACCAACCGGGCGACAAATTACAACCAGTGAGGTACATGATCATGCTACCCGGTCAGAATCGGAATCATTCACGCACAGCCAGACACAACAGCAGCACCATACCAGTGAGCAGGTTTCTAGTTCTACTGCCATTAACCGAGCGCAGCGTAATGAAGCTAGCATCAACGAACGCGATCGTACCACTTCGCAACGATCCACGACGAAACATACGCAATCGATTCAAGACGTTTCGGACCGAAATGTTGCCGAATCGGTAATCAATCAAAGCCAGCATCACGCGGTCAATGCGAAAACGGTTGTCAGCGGAATGACACAGCAGCAAAGTCACAGCCAGAGTGTGAAATCATCATCCTCCAGTTCGAAACTTCACCAGACAAGTTCCTCCATGCAGCAACATTCGTCTAATAGCAGCAGCACTCAAGTGCACCAAGACTCCCGGCATCATTTACAGCACGGAGATGCACACCACACGCATACGAATGGTACAATTGCACCATCTGATGGTGGCCCTAAAGGAGTACATCATCACACGCGGGAGCAAGTAACAGGCTCTCAAGTTTCGTCTTCGAGCAGCAAGATCGTCATCGATGGAAAGGTCGTGACAGACCAGTCGGCTTCCTCGAAGCAGGCCACCGAAAAGCTTGCGATCGATGGTGTAGTTGTGACGGATAAAAGCTTCGTTGAAAGGCAGAAAACCGGATTTGACGGTATGGAAAGTATTTCAAACGCCCACAGTACACATGGCACCAGCAGCGTCCTTCACGATGCGACCTCCAGTTCCATTGGAAGTCGTGCGACCACAAAGTCGCACAGCCAAATGCGCTCGTCGAACAATATCATTCACGCCGAGGCCACGAACGGCCATTCGATGGGACAACGAAACGGTACCCAGACAACGTCCGCAGGTCGAACTTCATCTGGTCAAACAACTGAGACACAAGTGAAGAAACTGATTGGTGGAAAATGGGTAACGAAGACGATCAAGACGGAAAGTAAGGCTTTGGGTAGCGATCAACATCAGCACGGTTCAGAACATGGGGCTAGTAAGCTGTCGGTGTCCGATCAGGTGGATCGCCACCAGCATCACAGCAAGGTGTCGGGGGTGGAAATGCACACGCACACTGCATCCACCTCTAGTTCGGCAGTGAGCAAATCTGAATCGAGCAGCACTATGATTAGCGATAAGGTTGTGCAGCGTGGAGTTCGTACGGGTGAAACAACAACCGCATCCGCAGGATCGCCGTCCGGACGTACGGGCGCTCGGGGCAGCTCCAGCATAGTACTGGGAGAGTCAACAGTAGATAGTAGCTCCTCGAAACGCCAGCAGACGAGCAGTACCACCAAGCTGATCGGTGGCAAACTGGTGCACATGGCCAATTCCAACGACACCAACGCCTCCACCGGAGCGGTCAAAGCTTCCACACAGAACGCCTCGAACGCTCACCACTCTTCGCTGCAGGAACATCTGTCATCGCAGACAGCATCCGCAACATCCGCATCGAACGTGATGAAGTCCAGCAAAACGGAGTCGAGCAGCAGTCATGCACAGTCACAACAGCACTACAACCGCAAGAACACGTTCGCATCGTCAGAAAACGTCAACAACTCGATCCTCTGCCGACCGGCACAAACTTCCACCGCGACCACGACACAGCACGCCGCCAACGGAGTGGCCGGAGGCATGAGCGTATCCGGCTCGATCCAGCGCAAGAGTATCTCCAACCTGAACGACAGTGCGATGTACTCGACCACGAACCGCACCAGCTACAGTTCGCTGCACCGACGGGGCAAAGAATCGGTCGAGTCAAGGATGCAGGACTACTCGAAAACACTCGAAACCGGCACGATCAGCAGCCGTACGGTTCGGGGCCAGCCCTGTCCACCGCCGACGCTGGCCGGTACGGGATTGGCCGGCAGCAGTACTGTGACCACGAGCTCCAGCGCATCGGCTGCGAATCAGAAATCGCTCCGTGATTACCACTCCGCCATGAACGTGACGCGCAGCTCGACGAAGGCGAATGCATCGAGCATCTCGTTCGGCGATGACAAGTTCCACGGAACCAGCTCCTACAAGGTGCAGTACATCCAGCAACACGAAGGACGCAGTCCAGCCGCCGTACACGACAATATGAAGCTGTCGAAGGTCACGAAACAGCACACATACTATGTGCGGGACAAGCAGTAGATGCGTTCGGGCTCGCAAAGCTGGCTCGTCTTGTTATCTTTCCTGCTATTCATTTTATTTGTTTTGCTTTCTTTCTTCCTCTAATGTTTGGATGTGATCCATTATTTAGTCTGATATACATGGCTTATACTATTATTGAACCTTATCAACGACTCATGCGACAACGAAACGTTCTGCATTCTCTTCAAACACTCCAGAGAAAGACTAATCGTCGAATATAAGTGACGCATTATATATACTGCATTATTATTCTCAACATTGTTACGATAGTTTATGCTTTTTTTAATAAAACAAAAAAATATATAACATACCTATGAACGATACTAAATAATCTTTTATGGGTTTTTAAAAGAGAAAATGGTTGGGTCGAGACCGAAAAGACTCCAGATTCGTATGTTAATTTCGGCTGCAGTCCCCCTGATGCATCGTGCATCTTATTGGCAAGGCATGAGTCCTTATACTTATCGCTCATTTAGCATATACCATAAGCCTCTGCAACAAATGACTTTAAAAGTCATGCCTTTAAATACTTTGGCATTCGATCAACAATAAAAGGATTCTTCAATGTATTCGCCAAAGTTATTGTCACGTTGTAACGGCGCGATCGTACTAGGGGTGAAGGAGTTAGAATGTAAATTGCGCTAGCGCCTAGCAGAGGGCGCTAATTTGAACGCTTTCGGCCGGGAACTACTGAACGGTGACGTGCAGGAGAAAGCGTACTTGTTCCTGTCCTTTGACAAGGATTCTTTCTTTTGGAATCTGACTGGCCGACGAAGTGAATGAATTTTTAGCATAGGAAATTGTTAGGAAAAAGTATTAATAAAGAAAACGATTGTAAAAGCTAAAAAAGCCGAATAATTCTGGTTCTGGTCGGGTCCGAGACAGCAAGAATTATTCTAATGGCTTTTCAAATCGACTACTTTACTTATACTTTGGATCTAGCGTTGTGGTCGATTTAGTTCAATCTCAAGGGTAGATACTTCACGTTAAGCTTTCAGACTTAACTACTCCTATTTAACCCAACCTGCCGCTGTTCTACTCACGAATTACAGCCTCTAGAATCTTCTTCCAAATCTAGATTTCTAGGATTAAGATTCAAGGCATTTAGTATTTCCACATTACTTCTTAAAGTTTTCATAAAAGCATTTAGTATTTCTACATTACTTCTTAAAGTTTTCATTGGGGTTGGGTACTTGAAAAATATCTGCAATAATGATATTTTTACATTATTCCCATAAATTACATCCAAATAAAAAATTATTTATTTAATTTCAGTGAAAGTTGATTTAAAGCTCAAGTTTTTGATTAGCTTGGCTTCATATTTCATATACGAATGAGAATAGAACGCTCGTTAGAATTGAAGAATTAGTCCTTGATTGTCCTAAAATTCTACAATTATTCACTCAATTCCTCATAACTAGACACCGAATCAACTTTAAAATGCTTCTTCTTTAGCAGCTCAATAACTTTAAAAGGTCTAAGGGCTGCCATTTCTGACTTTCTTTGACTCTATTTACTCGTAGCTGAATAGTCAGTTCTTCGCACAGAGGATTGGTGCGGATGGGGGTTTGGACCGGGCCTTGTTGTGTGAAGACTGTCACCGCTACCAATACACCACCAGGCCGCCCCAACTCCAAACTGCACGTATGCAAATTAGTTTGTTCTAAAACTTTTAATTGTCTTACAAACAGATGGAGTTTTAGTAAGCATACTTGAACTGTAAACTTGACCCTGTAGAAACTTTGGCCAAAACCTTTACTATCGCGTACCGTCAAGCACTCTTCCCACCCAATCGCGAAATACCAACGCTAAATTCAAAAGCATAATTTCAAACATTCAAACAATGTTGTAGACTTCCTGCACCACTTCCACCCGACTGGCACCCGGTTCTGTTCTGACATATGAATCCAACCGAGATTCATGTCGTTCTTTGTTTTTCTCCCACCCATAACATCGTTATTTCCACCGATTACCATCCCAACTTCATCCAACCGTAACGACAACAAGTGCATATACCCTCTGCCACAATACTCCTTTCGCACAAAGCGGTGGCAAAATATTTTTTCACCATAATTTTCCCCAAACAACCCCCCCCCCCCCCCCCCCCATTTGGAAATGTTTAAAAAGAAAGCACACATTTTCCCGCTTGAAAAATGCATTTCTACACTGGTACGGGTAAAAGAATTTCGGCACCGTTTGGGGGAGGGAGATGAGGGTTACGCGAAAGGAGCGCGCTCCACCGTTCCGTGCATCAAAATCCGACAACAATGACGTAGCAGTCGGCGCGACAACAAGTCGTCGTCCATGAACCGGGGGAAGCGCAAACTCGAATGAGCGAGAAATGGTGGAAACCCATGCGCTCCATGAGGGGTGAATTTATGAGGCCCTCGTCACGCAGTGTCATCGGACGGGGTTTGATACATAATGTACAGGATGTGGTGTGCGCGTTGATAAGTGTGTGTAATCAGGGCATTTGAAATTTAAAGTAAAAAATTTGCTTTATCAATTACATACTTGCTAGCAATTTAATAAATACACATGCTAAAAGTACATTCAATGTACTTCATAGTAAAAAAAATAAAAAATAAAAAGTTAAAAGTCCATTGAAAGCTATATTAACCGTCAGGAAAACATATAAAATTTGGAAAGTTTATTCAGCACATTTTTTACATGAAAACAAGCTTTTTTTTATAATATTCAATTATATTCGCTTTGTTTTATATTATTTTATATAAATTTATACAACTTCTTATTCTGAAAAATAAGAAAATTTATAGTTTTATCCAATTTTTTCATAATTTTTACCCATAGTTCCTGTAGCTACCTTGCATTCGCACCCGCATTTGAAACCGCTTGGCTTCCCATTTATTACACGCACACGTACACACACATACACGCAACTGCAAACGCAACCCCGTACAGTGACGACCGTCACAACGACACCCCAAAAACGCTAGTAGTAGTGCGCACACTCCCGCACAATACACCCGGAGCCGATGTTTTACGACATCTCCGTCATCTCCGCGCGCGCTGAAGCTGCACCGCGGAAGCATTGCCATGGCGTGACCAAACTGGGCCCCCCCCTTCAAAAAGTTCCGACACGGATCTCAGTAGTTCGCTGTCCACCAGACGGATACACACGCGTCGGGTGCGTGTGAAACGCTTTTTGGCACCTTCCCTTTAGTGTTCAGACCAGTGCGAGTGGAGCGTAAAGGGACACGCACGTGTCGTGTAGGGGTTTTTTTTCGGGAACTATTCTTTTTTTTTCGATGAGGGCGAAAGAAAGGGCTCCTGTGAGTGGTGAAGTGTTTCCAAGTTGCAATTAAACCGCCTGCGTTTTGCTTTCTGTTTGGCCGTTGCGTACATGGAGACGCCCAGTTTCTGGTGTTGTGGAAGTGTTGGCCGCAGTTGGTGAAGAATGAAAAGTGTTTACTTTCACGTGCCACTCGCACAGAAGAGGGCTGCCGTCGCGCTAGTGTGCGTGTGTTAAAACGTCAGCGGCAAACGACAGGTTGTGCAGTTCGTTATGTTTCCTGGAACCACCGAGTAAGCACCGTCGTACAGTTAATTTTGACAGTTTTTCCAATGTGTGTGTGTGTTGCGGGTGGAACACCTTGCAAGTTGGTGTACGTTTAAGTTGATCTAGGTTGGTGTTTGAGAAGCACGTTTTTCTATGAAAGAAAGAGAGGGGAGTAGGAGCGAAGAATGGGGGGGTATGAAGTAGAAGAAATAGGAGAATGACGTTTCGTACTTTCTATGTGCCAACACCCCCTCCCAGGTGTTTTTTTTTCTATCCTTTTTTGCTCACTTCCTTATTGCGAAGGGATGAACGAACTCGTGGCATAAAGTGGACGTTTCCCGTACGACGTGCACGCTTTTACTGATTGCGATTTTCCTTTGTTTTTCCTTTTCGTCCAACTCTCCAAGGAGGACCATTTACTGTGGTACCGCTTGGTTAGTGGATCCTTTTTTTCCCCGAAACAAAAGCTTATCGCCGTGTCGCATCAACTTTTCATCCCCTATTCGGCATAAACAGAGCAAGCCATGGTATACGGCACAGTAATTTGCAAAGTAAGCCAGTATGTTGTTACTGCGTTGCCTTACCTTTCCCGAAGGGTTCACTGGAGTTGCTGCTTCCTCCAGCTGGCCACGCGCTCGGTACATTGACCTCGAATTGTTCGAGTTCAAGCGGTGGAGCAATATTTATTTTATCGACGGACCCGAAACTCGAAGCGAAGACAGAGTGCAAACAGCGCGTTTCGCATACGGTGGTACACGCACGCACACAAACCACAATGGGAGGGAGGGAGAAGGAAATAAAAATAAAAAAAAAACACGTACAGACTCCACGCACAACGCACGCGGCCCACAGATGAGCTAATCACGCCGTACGGGCCTGCCTGCCTAGATCAAGATGAGAATCATTACGTTTTTATTCTACGCTTCCGTCATACCAGCTGGCCGGGCTATTATTTGGGCAAACGTCGATTCTTTGGCACACTGTTGTCCTTTTTCACCGTCGCGCATGTTTTAGTTGTAGGGTTTTTTTTATCTTTTGTGTGTGTGTTTTTTTTTGCGAGGAGATATTGACGTTGGGGAAATATTGGAGATGGATTAGCAATTGATGAAGCAACAACGCACCGTACCATTTCGCTGGGAGCCACGAGCTTGCTCCCATTTGTGTGTCCGTCTTTTTTGCGGCACCATCGCGTGTGTACAATCTGTTTTTCCGGTGCGCTTTTCACCTCCCCCCGCGCGATAGTTAATAGCTTTTTTATATCTTTCGTACACCGAGGCCGGTGACGTGCGCGGGTTACGCACGCCAGATCATTCCCACTTTTGGTAGCCGGACCTTTAGGCCGGCCACGAACGGGGTCCGGCAGGGGGGCCGTCAAGGACTTATGGGTTGGGTATGTATGCAGATGTTGTGTTTGTGTGTTTTCTTTTTCAACAGAACATGAAATAGATAGGAACGGTTGCCTTTCGGCATGTAATAATTGATTGCCGTGAGGGTTAAAAGGGGATTATGTACGACCGGAATCGTGTTTGATGTCTTCAGTTTGTTGCTTCTGCTGCTGATCGCTATTATGACACGTCTATTGACTTACTTAAATCGTTAAGGGAATGATGTTTTTAAATATTTTTTTTATTAACACATCGTGAAGCCTTTCTAATTCAATAATTGCGTCCCACTAACATTATACAGTGCGCAACGTAATTATACGAGCAACTGTTATTTTATTGAGAACATTAAAAACCCGTAAAAATAATTAAAACGTAGTATGTAAATAATGAAATACAAGGATTTCTTTTAATTTGTTCTCGTCTTTTCCAAATAGTATTACATATTTTGTATCAAAGCGATAAATGTTCTTGTATGTAATTTAATTACACAATCTGCAAAAAGCATCTTTTTTCTGTAAAATCGAAAAATAAACAAAAGTTCGTGTAGAAATATAAATCTATTTCGAGGAACTCTCATAAATTGTTGAACTCACTCTCTGCACTCTCTGGACTCTGTGCTTATCATGATTTTTTCCAAAAATATTTTGTTGGAAATTTCATTTTATTATAATTCTACGCAACATGGGAGGAAAAACATTATGTTTTGTGATCCAATGTTTTATTATTTTGCTTTTTTATGTATTTTTTTAGGACTGGAAGTGTTGAAGATTTTAATATTTTAATATTAGGCCAATGGTTGGTCAAAAACAAACTTTAATATTCTGCAACGGTTTATTATCAATTTGTGAGAGAAACACGTTTGATTGCAATTTCAAATGCTTACATAAGCTTTTGCTTATAAAAACCGCGTGTCCCTTACCCTAACCTTGCTTCCTTCCCTGCCCTTCCTGGACAGAGTTGATGCAGTTCCATTTCTGGAGTGTTAAAACATCTTTGCCGAAGCGGTGCAGCAGTGGCGAAAAAAAAGGAACACATAAAACTCTACCCAATTCTCACCCAATTTTTGCTTCCTTACCTAAGTCCCACACACTCACTCACTGTCTGTTACGGTGCGATGCAGGCATTCGTTGATTTTTAGTTTGGTTGCTCCATTCTCACTTTGTGCACCCCGGCACCGTTCGGCCCCCTCGGCCAGGTCGCTTTTGCCTCCCGAAACCTTTACACAGCTAGTCGGCCGCGGCGTGGAACACCGAAGCACAACCGTCTGTCGTCAACAATCCGTGGCGACGAAACCGATTCGCCTGCGCGTACGAAGCATGCTTGCATAGTAAATAAGGCATTGCCACCCCCGACTCACGTGCCGGAGGGGAGGTCAGAGGGTGCAACCCATCGACATAAACGTCGAAGGAAAGAAAACAAAAAAGAACTCAAAGCAAAAAGGGCCCTACCCCTCTCGGCCCCCCATTCGGTCTACCAACACCGAACGGCCTCTCCGTTTGTGTCGGGTGTGCGCCACCCAGAGTTCAGCTTTTATTCGGCGACCGGCATTTGATGGACGTTCAGTTGACGGGAAAGCTTCCATCGAGCAGGACGCATCGTGTGGCGCTCTCGGGTTTTGTTGGTGCTGTACTGATGTGTCCAACGTTTCTTCCAAAACTGGTGCAGCGTGACGGGCCAGCTCTGCAAGAGTAGTGTGAAGTGAACGTTTACATAGTGACAACCCTTTTTCCCAAGCAACACAATCGTGCTGAAAACCCTGAAAAGTCTGTCGGATGATCTGGCGTAGGTTCAAAGACATTAGGCCAAAATCGCATTAGGTTCGCCCTTTGATAAAGGGACCAGACCCGTCGTTCCATTCGGGAGGACTCGCGTTCTGCCACCTTTTTTTGGTATGTAAATGACAGGCAACGGTTTTAATGAATCTAGCCCAAGTCTAGCACGAGTTTGTACGCTAATAATCGTCAGGAAAGCCGCTGATTGCTCACTGCTTTGTGTCGTGCTCTAAACATATTGTGTGTTCGTGTATGTCCAGAACAGAACGTTCCACCGGGAATACGGTGTTATCGGTAAGCGACAATTTGGGTCAGTAAGTGTATGTTTTCGATGGATCAAAAGCTCACCCTAATGATGCCAAAAAAAAGACCCTTCCCCTTAATGCCTTCCGAGTTGAATAACCTTCTGATCGTTTAGTTAATGATTGGCGGCATGAAACCTGACTCACCTGAATGCCTTCCGCGTATTTTAACCACTCCTGAGCCCTCCCTTCAGTCACTGCAATCCCCCGGACAGCTTCGAAGCACTACAAATTGCGATTAATGTTATCATTATTAAACATCATTAAGCAATGCGTGCCGTGTCAGCTCCCCACCGACAGCTGCAACTAAAGCACCGAAACAGTGCTGTGTGAAAATTTCTGCACTGATTCAATCACCGTACACGATCGTGACATCCGACACCCCCCCGGTGGAGGTGTGATAAATGAGTGCGTTAATTCAATTAACAAACTATGGTCCGGTCGAATGCGACCCATTAGCATATGCTTCTATGCTGTGCCGTGTCCCGTGACAGGTCGCTCGAAACATAAGCTCGGTCGGACAATAGTGTATCATATTTAGGTTCGGATTCAAGTTCGCTAGCACCGGATGTGTCCATCTTTTATCGGTTTTGTGTTACACAATCGTGTATTTTTTTGTAACGAAAGACTATTAGGGGATTGTTAATAGTAATTTGCGTGGTTAAAAGAACGATATCGGACACCGAGTCGGTATATCCACCCAATATAAGACCCGTACTAAGCTGTTTACACGTTGCTGTTAAGCTTCAGATAAGGGAAAGTGATAAAAAGGTGTATAAATGGTGTTTTTATGGTTTATTTAATTCGTAAACTCGCTTCTCACTCGGATACCTGCATTATCAGCCTAAAAGTTCAGTGCCTTTCTTTGTGTCTTATTTCGTGTCATATCGTAATCATAAATTTCGCACATTTTATTTATTTCTTCTCATAACACCAAACTTTGCACACATTTATCATACAGAAGCAATGCTCCTCAACCAGTCTCGAAGTCGAGCAAAGCAAGCTTTTTTTTGCTCCTGTGCTGTCAAATCGTTGCAGTAAGATAAAACTGAAGAAATTATGAACGCCAGTGCTTTTAGTTGATGCAGACAAGTAATTTGGGGCAACTTTATTCTTTCGCCCTTTTATTATTCTGCACTCGGATGTTTTGCCTTTGATGCTCTCTCTTTTCCAGTGGTATGATGAATTTTAATTTCACCGAAAAGTGTTTCAACTTGCGCTTGGAACACACTGCGCCCACAATGTGCACTGGTGGTTTTACTGCACTTAGTCATGCAAATGCCTGTTGCACTGTCTGGATGTACCCCGTGCGTTAATTAAAACTCCTGCATGCAACAGTACATTTATCCGTAATGTTACGATATGCTTTTGGTTGAATGCATTTAACTCCAGCTAAACTCAGCTCTGTAGCACATACGCATACCTAAATTATTGTATCGTATTGAGTTATTATAAAATGTATAAATTATATAAGCTTAAAAATTTAAAGAAAAGCATAAGCATAAGCTTCAAAACATTAAGATCTTCACGATTTGCAATTATCCTTCCAAGTACTGCCCAAATTGTGGCAATATACATTGAAAAACAAGTCTTAGTAAACGCGATTATATTCGGAATGTCATCTTATTTCAAACAACATTTCATATTCTGCATAATGAATTCATGATCCTACAGTGCGTATCATAACTATACGAGCAGTTATCATTGTCATATAAACCATTGTTTTAATTTAGTTGAATGTATGCTTTTGAAAATTCCCCTAACTTGCTTGATAAGTTAAGTGCAGAAAAGGGACCCAACTATCTAACTTCGAAGTATAAACAATTTTACTTCCGGAATTTACTACGCGGAAATTCGAAATACGCAAAGATAGCGTATCTTGTGGAATGCCTGTACACGACATTGCTTGTTGAGATAACCAATAAAAACACATGATACTTCTGGCAATTCTAATGCTGAGCACATTGATCTGCTCCTATAGTTATGTTACACACTGTATATATCATACATATCTTCGCAATATTCAAAACGCTGAGCCAACCGCTTGGAAAATAATCAATGAATAATAAACAGCAGCACAGATTCGACGTAATGTAATTGAAACCTTCGTCAAGCGTGTTCCAACTGTGCTTTAAATCCTTGTTACTTTATACGTGGCCGGGACACAGTAAATCCTCCGAATTTTACGACACGAGGGCAAATGTTAGCAACCATGTGGCACTTCCTGAACTATGTTTCGACACATGCCTTCCTGGATGCCACTCACAACGGGCCGAAATCGATACGAAATTGACCCCTTCGCCCTCCCCTGGTGTGATAAAACAAGGCACCCTCAGAAAACTAGCCCCCATAAATAAAATTCTCCTTTTACCTGTGGTTTTTCTCCGGAAAAACTTGCGCCCTGTTCAACCTTGCAACGGTCGGCCCGAAAGCCGGTGTGGCGGTTTGTTGCTAACCAAATCCTAGAACCCCCCACACACACACTGTTCCTGCCTGATCCCGTAATGTTGTGTAGCAAAAAAACCGCGTGGAACATTGCTACCGGACCGGACCCAAAACCACACCGGAGGCCGGGTGTACTCATTACTCTATGAACGATGTAAATACTGTCCCCTTTCGGGCTTGCGCCTCAAAGGGAAAGCACAGCGCACCCACCTTCCACACAGCCAAGCAAGAGGAATCGATAAGGCGTAACACGTCCAGCACCAGTCGCAAGTCTTACCGAGTTTTGCAGCCGGTGTATTACATAACTGGGGAAAAATTACGCCACACGCTGCCACACGCTTCTGTGCCAACGGTACGAACAGAACGGATCCGATGACGCCAATGCCCGCCCAGAATGGGCCGGAAAGTGAAAGTGAAAAACAAGGTGAAAATTGCTTCCCTACCGTGGAAATGGTTGAGCAGGGAAATCGACCCGTACCGCGCAACCTTATGCGTTTAAACCACCCGTTCTGGTACGATAGCTGGGTCTGGCCGGGAACGGAAATAGCATCAGCAACCGAACAGATCCTGCCAGTGATACACCACGCGTCGACGGCATTAACCTTTTTGCGAAACATGTGACCGGTCTGCAGACAAAAGGTTTTGCTATCAGGATCATCATGCATTCACCATTATCTTCGTCGTTGCTGGGTCAGAATTTTCCATTCACAGACAATCGTGTTTTTTTCCTGTAAGGTTTTCATTCTGTAACACCGACAAGACAGTGAAATGGCATCCAGGGTTCGATTTTCTTTTGTTTTTATTTTTCCCCCGTTCGACCCTCCAAACCACCCAGGACCTGGCGCGTGAAGAGCTATCATATGTTTTTTTTTTTTGGGAAGGGTCGTAAAATTATACCACGTTTGCACACGCGGGACACCGTGTGGAGCAACGTTTCGGCAACATTGACCTAGTTTTCCACCCCAAAATGACCGGGCGGGAATAAAACCCACCCTCCTTCTTCGAGAGGCTTATATACTTTTACGCGTTTATTGTTGATTCGCGGCGTTCGAAGAAGGATTGCACACGCACGTTATCCTGCGGGAACCTTCGGGATCCGAATTCCAGCGGAGTTTTCAACATTCGTAACACGCAAAATGGGACGTTGCTTCAAGCGGTTGGTTTCGGTTCGGTTGCTGTGGGTTCATTCATATTCAAGGTCCGTCGCCTTGCAACAGCGACCTGGCGTTATGGAGGTCGGTTTCGTGCATGACTTAAAAGCGACATGTTGCGTAGCGAAGAAGCATAACCGTCAATTTATAATCTTCCTAATTCCGTTTGATGGAGCGGATCATTCCGTGGTAATGTGGGGCGTTCTGGGAGTCTCGAGCAATGAAACAATCTGGGTAGATTGTTGGAAATAGCAACGAGTTTGTGAGGTGTTTTTTTTTCCAAGAACTGTAAAAGAAAAGTGTGCTTATCGCACTCTTACAACCCAAACAACTTTCCCGGTAATATAATATAATCAAATAATTATGTCAATACTTACAATCACATTAATGACCGTCCGTCCGACCAACCGTCTAGGTTGTGGATTCGAAGTAATCTTTCATCAAGCAATAACAACAGAACGCAATGCCGTAATTATGGTTTCTGGTCGTTTCATGTTCAGATTACAGTTCCAAGAATGGAGCTTTTGGGAATTTACAAGCAGGTAACAGAGAATTCCAACTAGAAAACAACTGAAAATCAATATGTGGCCCTCAAGTTATGCAAAATCGTGTGCTGATCAGACTTTGCATTTTGATGAAAGTGTGAACAATTTGATTTTACGTCTTTCATTCTTAAAACGAAGGTTTAGGCGTTCAAAATAAATTAATTCTTCAATGATTTCCCAACAGTTATTTTAAAACCGTGCGATACCAAACATTTCTGTCTGAATACACAGTAGCATTATTACAACACGGTAGGCTGTGATTGCGAATTCGCCGCGTGAAGACAGTTAGTAAGACAAACCAGACGAGTACAGTTGGTCATAAAACCCGTAGCTGAGTATCTCTGTGATTAAAGCACACAGCCAAAACTAAAATGGCCGATCACGTAACGCACGAAGCAGCGGCAAGTTCCCCGTCGGTTCCATCGCCCGCGAACGAACCTTCGGCGGGGAGAACTGAAGCCTCCCTATTGCATCAAATATCTGTCATCGAGAAGCGCATCAAGGAAATTGAATTGGAGCAATCGGCCACGGCGAACCCAACTCCGCCGAACATTCAGGCCAAGCTGTACGCGTTGCGCAAGATCCAGCTGGATGTTGTTGACCTGGAGGTAAAGTTCCACTACAAGGCACACGCGATGGAAGTCGAATATCAGTCGGAGTTTACCGAATGTCAACGAAAGATTGCACGGATCGTCAATGGGGAGGATGTGCCCGAACTGCTGGAAGCGAATCCCGCCCCGAACGATGCGGCCGATCAACCGAAAGGGATACCGGAGTTTTGGTTGACCGTGCTGAAATCCAGCTTGCTCGACCACTTGATTCAGCCGGCGGATGAACCGGTGCTGAAACAGCTGCAGGATATACGCGTCCTGCTCGTGAATGAACCGGAGGCCGGGTTTGAGCTACAGTTTCACTTCGGCAGTAACGATTACTTCACGAACGAGGTGCTCACCAAGCAGTACTTCCTGCGCTGCGCACCCAATCCGGATGCACCGGCCAGGTTTAACGGGTTCGAAATCTACCACTGCAAAGGCTGCACCATCGACTGGAAGCCGGAACACAATCTGACGTTGACGCCGGGGAATTCGTTCTTTGATTTTTTCAATCCCGAAACGTTGTACAATGGCGACTACGATGCGGACTTTAACGAAGCGATACTGGAGTGCGATTTCCAGTACGGGTACCACATCAAGGAGACGATAGTTCCCCGGGCGGTGTTTCTGTTTCTCAAGGAAAGCACACATCTTGAACAAGGAGGACATTTTGCGTGCTGCTGTGATCGATGTGTTTACGTCGAATGTATGGATGATTTAATGGTCAATCCGTCCCTCAACGTGGAGAACGACGGAGATGGGTCGAAGCATGAATCAAGCACTGGGGCAGAGGTTGATGCGACACAGGACGACTAGGAACTAGTGTGTCGTGGTGTACTCTTGGTGTAAGATATCTTCAGCTTCTTTAGAACAAATTTTATGTAAAAATTGTAAAACATTTATAAGAATATTTGCAGAAAAATATGTACGAAATATATCTAGTTATTTAACGATGTGCCCCTATCTAAGTTCTCAGCTAAAGCAACAGCCATTCCTAGGTGTGGCAACAAGTTCCATATTTCAAACTTCCACGTTAATGACGGGTACCCTCATCAATGAATAAAAGCTACCGACTGTCACATTGCAACTTTCTCCCCCCAAACATCCGGTGGAGTGCCGCTCAGTACTACAGAGTGCGCGAGTGCAATCAAGCAATGTGCAGCGAAGCATTCAGTGGACACTATTGTAGAGGAAGTTCACACGCCACTCCCCAAAACACCGGTCCTACGCTCGTCCATTCGGGGCGGATGGGCGAACCATGAATCAATGCAAGACGTCCAGCGCTCGTACGTGATACGGTCAGTTCTCAGCTGCCGTATGTAGGCCATTGTGTCAGCCGGCCCATTGCAGAATGAATGGAACCCGGAAAGTGCAACCCGAATGTGTGCTGAATAGACGTAATCCCATTTGTGGGCGTTGTTTTGTTTGCGAAAAGATCCGGCTGTTCCGGGGTGATGGCGGTCGGTGTATTGGTGGAACCTTCGCTAGGTCGCCGATTACGTTTGGCCGTGCAAAGAAGCTCACGCATTCCGTGTCGTAAGTTTTTGCCGGGTCGAAAGTGCGTATTTCTACGAAGCCTCAAAGTGACGTTTTAAGATGCTAAGAACGCATTGAGGTCAGGAAAAAATGTATAGGAAATTGTTTAAAACCGAGTCTTTCAGAACTCTTTTTACGTTGTTCTATCGATCACACATCAAAGCTGTTATAGTCTTACAAATCTAGAACTCTTCAGTTCAGATAGATATCTTCAACTATTTAAGGAATTGTGATAACTTTAATTTATTCCTAGTTGCAAGGGACTTCAATTATACTCCATTTGCAAGAGAAATAGTCAAACTTAAGGAATTCCTTGTAACAAACTAATTTAATACTATAACTCTCCTGTTCCTATATAGATCTTCAACTATTCAAGGAATTGTGATAACTTGAATTATGTTCTAATTTCTAGGGGAGTAGTCAAACTTAGGGCATACCTTAACATACAAATTTTATACTAAAAATTAAATACAATTCCTACATCCATAATTTTCTTCTAGGCTTAACGACCTTCTAGGCTTAACGACAGGTCATGCCTGATATTTCTGGCCTACTAGACTTATTTACGTAGCCTAGACATAGACTAGGTTGGTCCGAATGGGATATTGGACCGGACTTGTCGTACGAAGACCGACGCCACTACCAAAACACCTTCAACCCGCAATCTTCTTTATTGTGCAAATATGTTCAATAAAATGTCCAATAACACTTCTGGTATGTCCATTGCCATCAACTCGCGTTTTGGAGGCAATCCACAGGATTCCCAAATCGATTCATTGGTGCTAGTAACACTTTCTTCTCGTAATCATACTTTATCTGTTTAATGATATCAAATATTACCAACCAACAAAAAACCGGTTTACCATCGGGTTGCCCAGTGGTAGAGGATAAAAGGTACAACATAGACGGTAGATTTCACGATCCTTTTCCCATACAAAACTTTCATACACGGTCACGATTGTGTTCACCGATGGTCCCAAATGAGTCTGCATAATTTATCATCTTTATCGCCGGTCTCATACGACGGCGTTTGCTGGTCGGTAGTTTCGCTGTGGATGAGCGTATCGAACACATGTTACGTCTCGTGCAATCATCCAGTTTATCATTCTACAATTCCATCACCTCCCACCAATTCCATCCGCACGATCTCCCTGTTGTCTTGTTCCTGCACTTGTCCTAGCTGCTACACATCAACCCGCTCTCCAAACGGCTCCGTAGCGATTCATTTTTATTATCTGTTTTGTTTATTTCTTTTCTTTCCGAAATAGAATCGGTCATCACGGTTAGTGCTCAACGGTTGTGTTTGTGTGCGTGTGTGTGTTTTTTCCACCCCATACAACTCCTCATCTAATGCATGCGAACATAAGTAGTTGAATACGGGTGGATACGGCAAGTTTTGTGTTTTCCCATCCAACCCAGCCGGGTTGACGTCAGTGGCGCGTGAAGTGAAGTGTCGAAAGACCGTGTCCACGGGTAGGATAGTTGGGATAGAGGCCAGATCTCGTAGCGCCTCGTGTCCAGCTATCCGGCGCGTCGCCAACGGCCCGTTCGCGACGGTGGAAGTTTCGTACCGAACGCGCGCCTGTGCGTAACGCCAGTAAAAGTGGATCGATCCTGCGCCTCAGCGGCTTCCGCGGCGGGTTCACCCACAGCTTCCCTGCACAGCTGCACCAAGTTAGTCCGATGCTCGCGACCTGCCTCGACGGACGTGCCGGATACAGCGAGCGTAGAGTTAGAACACCCCGAGCGCCTTCCAGTCGTCCCGACCGGGCGGTCCACAGCCTGCCAGCAGCAGCCTAAGCTTGCCATCGCACAGCTAGCATCGCTTGCTTCGATCAGTACTGCTGCCACCGCTACGCAACAGATCATAACCACCACCGTCGTCAACGACACCAGCCAGCAGGGCATTGCAGCAGGCGATTCTCGAAATCAGCAACCGCTACAAACAACCGGTGACGACCACGGAAGCTGCTCAAACGCTGCCCAACTGCAACCGGAAGTGTCTTGTTCGACCGCACAGCAACCTTCCGCTAGGGCCACCTCGCCGACACCTTCCACCTCGACGGCAGTTGCGGCTCCGCGCCGAATATGCACCTTGAAGGTGAAAATCTTTCTCATCAAGCATCTTTCTAAGCTGGTAGCGTGCAACAAGAAAATGTTCCTGCCCGTCAAATCGAACACGTAAGTTTGTCCCTCTGTTTTTTTTTTTTTGGTTTTGGTTTTGCTGTTCTCATGGACAAGTATGACGTCTAGACGATGTGAAGTGCGCGCGATAGCTCGCAGGCACTACTGGGACCACTTGAAGCACGCTGCACCAACTTCAAAGGGATGGTATCGTTGATCTGCATCATACGACGAATCAGAGGGCCATTTTTATGTCGATTTTTAACAGAATTATATTACACGAAGCACGTCCTTCAATTGCAGATGGTTGTTAAGTTTAGTAGACAACTCGGTGAATAAAATTTCCACATTTTTATCAGCCATTTCGTGCAGATCTCATGATATGTGATGGCAAAGGGAAGCAATTTGAAAATTGCCTTTAAAATGAGATTTATGTGCGAAATCTCATTTCCTTTTTTCGACTTTCTCTTCTGATGTTGATGATGATGCTGAAATGGCCTTTAGAGACTTAGATTCCTAAGGAATTCTGAGAAAGTGGATAGAAAATTCCGTTCAATCCACCTCCATTTGTGAAATGGGTAAACTGTGTGGTGGAAATACACGGGTGGTAATAAATAAATAATTCCTTTTGATATTTCTTACTATAAAAACGCGTGCTTTTAATAACCCCTGGAAGTGGTCGTATACTTGATGTATTTGGAATTGGAACATTTTTCTATTATTGAGATTGAAGTTATCATAAAGGAAATATTCATAGGATTTTGAAGCAATAATTGGTGTGCTTATGTGAACAACGTGTGGAATTTGATTCTAAATTGTTTAAGTCTCCGAGGCGTGAAATTCGTAAATGTTGGGATCAGCTATAGCCCATCCCTCATGAAATTCTTCCTCAAGAACTTTACTAGTTCTATTTTATTGTCTAAAATAAGGCATAGTAGCGGCTTCTTCCAGTTTTTTCCATCGGATCAAATGCTATAATCGACTATTTTGTTATGTGTTTGCAAAAGAAGTTTTATGGTAACTAATAAAACTAATATTCTATTCTGTCTTAAATGAGGTCGAAAAAAGTACTTCATGCATCACAAATTGTTTAATTTCTAGACATAACTTTCAAACATATGCAAAACTAGTAAATGATATGGTTTGTTTTCTAAATAATATTTATTCTACAAACTGTTCATAACACTCTACGAGTATTCTGAAAGTTTAACCTTTTATTGTTACTCTGATTCCATGCTTTGTAATACAGCGAGATAAGAGTATGAGAGCTTCATAATCTGGAAATAGGAATAAAATTTATTAAACGTAAATTAACAATTAAAAAACAAAACATGCCTTCATAAATTTAATGCCGTACCTGTAAAAAGGTGTGTAAATTCAATGTTACCTGCAGCACACTACCCACCTTAATGTGAACATCTTTTAATGTCCTGAAAAAAAAGAAATTAATTATCCTTGGTAATTAAGTTCTGCTAGAAACACCTCACATTTGCATGAAGAAAATGATAGCCTGACTGGTGAGCTTATCGAACCGAAAGTAGTTGGAAAATCCCACAAACTCCGTAAACTTATCCGTCTGCAAATGAACGCATTTTAAAATCGATCCTCAACCGATCAATCGATCTGCCCGCATTCGTGTTACGTACCGTGTAGGAGATTTCGTTTCCAACATAGCAAAATATAAACACCTGAGAAGTCATCACCAGCAGATAGAACGCACACCCAAGCAGATCGGCCATCGTGACCTCGTCCCCGGTGGCTTGCAGCAGTGTCATGCAAATGATAATTACCGAGGCGCACACTTGTGCAAAAATGGATCCCTGGAAAATGTCCTGCACTTCATCGCTGAAGCTTTGGTGAACATGAACAGAACTGTTTGTAACTCATTCCATCCCGAAAAGCACACTGCGAGAGAGTCCTTACCACAGGATATCCTTGTGGAATAGTACACACTCAGTCACTTCGGCGTACGTCTTCCCATACACTTTCGAGTGATAATTGATTCGCCTTCTCATCTCTTTCCATTCGTCATCAGTTGTTGCCGTGTCTATGAGAAACAGACGTTCTGGAGGTACTTCATGTCCTATCTAAAGTATTGCAATATGATTTTAGGAAAATTAAACCTTTAAAGTTAAACATTGCGTAGACCCTTTTACCTTCTTCACCATACTGCCAAGACGCACTATTTGTCCATTTACGTGCAACATCAAGCCGGAAAACATGGTGTCGGTGGAGAAGTTGTACGTCGCACTCATGACAATCCCGATCGTTTGATAGAGGAACAACACTCCGTACACGGTGTCCGAACGATGATAGTCCACCGGGAACCAGGCCGGAACGGGTAGTCGACGATCTTTGTCGAACGCGGGTGAAACCACCCACATGATGATGGTAAAGATGGCAACGAACATGAGAAAGATCATCAGCCAAAATACACCACTCATCGACCGTAGTACAGGCCTAGTTTGAGGAATAGCTTGCAGTTAGTTCCAACTTTTTCCAGATCCATCTTTTCACCTCATTACCCGTATTCTTCTTGCTGCTTCGGATGGTACAGTGTGCAGTTAAGTTTGCGCAAGCATGCCTGAATGCGGGATATGTTGTAATTAAACTTCTCCAGCTTGTAGATCAGTGTAACCTGTGTCATCAGCACAAACAGCGCATTAGCAATGTCCTGCAAGAGAAAGAACGCAAGTGAACTCTGAAACGCTGCGAAGCACAGCTTCACCACTCTCACATTGATATCCTTCACGTCCTTGAAGTACAATGCTTGCGTTAGTGCGTACAGGTGTAGAAACACGATCCGCAGGGCCCAACCGTACGCAATGTACCGCTTCCGAGTGGCCTGATCCGAATCCTCCGGTGGCCAAAGACCCAAATACTTCAAACACACCAACTGCAACCAGAACGAATCTCGTCGGTCGTACGCATCCCAACGGGGGTTCAACTTTTTTAGCTCCATCGTTATCCGTGATTGTAGGACTTCCAACGGATGGGACTAAAATGTGGTCCCGTGATCGTTGGGTGCCTGATTTTATAACTGAACGGTCTCTTGACTTGACGTCGGTTTAAAGTTCTTGATCACAGAACTAAAACTGTGGAGGGCGTTCCTCGTTAAACTAATAGGATGGAGCGTTGTTAGAAGTTGTACTATATTTTATTCCTAACGAGCCGCAAATTAAGGCAAAGTTTGTCAAAGCGCTGCTCCGTAATTAGTATTCGTTTGTTCTTCCTTTTCAATTCAAATGGATTGCAGCTGTATCTATTTCCTATTGAGGGCATCGGTTTCAGTTCAATTTAAATCAATAAATTGGGCTTTAAAGTATTCTTTTTGGTCTAATGATTGGATCATGTTTGTCATATACTAACTGTCAAGGCTTTTAAATTCTACGAAGTCGGATTATTGGTGCACGAGATCTTTGGATTGTTTAACCTGACGCCAAAATCAAGGCAAAATCTAGACTAAATTAGGCCAGGAACTTTACTCCTATTTCATATTTAATGAAAGAAGCTATAAAATAACTAAAAAAAAATGCTACATTTCTGTATTCTACTCAAACAATACATCTATCTCAAGCATCATTTTAAGAACTGCATCATCCCACCTGAGTCTGACAAGGCTACTTTGTTAGAAAACCGTGAATTCGTCGTGACTGAGATGTTTTCGCCATATTTGAACTGAAATCATTACTGAGAGGTAATGATGTAGGAATGTCACTGGGTATTTCAGAAAGAGTTTGTTTTATTATTCAAGATAAATTTGCTTTTAAACGACTTTAGTGTGCCATCTGTACCTATCTGCACAACACCACTTCATACAATGGCCTTATGACAGTAACAGGACTGCCGAAAATGTCACCATCATTTTGATTTTTGGCTCGTTAAACTTCAACCCGAGGTTTTCTGCCTCAGTGACCATATGATACATTAGAGTGCCGTAAATCAATTATGTCTATGCCGTCAGCTTATGTCAGGCACAGGAGTAACTAATAGAAGATGGCCTCCAAAGTTTTCACCCTCAAATCGGATCGAAAAGGAGACAGATGGTCATCGTTCTGAACCCCTCAGCAAGGAATAGCAAAGCGCTTCTGAGGTTATCCGTCGATTTGATGTTGGTTACTGCAATTTTTACAAGCTTGGTAAGCCTAACACAGGAGTTTACCACCGGGGCTATGCTATCGCATCCGACTTTAAAATTTATTAAACGACGGTAGAGCAAACCAACCATTCAGCTCTTTGGATAACTAAAGAATGACAACAGCTGTAGAGCTACTTAAAAAGAAGATTAGCCAAGTCAACAAGCAGGTTTATAATGATTTATATTTCCCTTATCATGATCGACACAAAGAAAGATTTACGAAATTCAGTAGCGAGTCACTTATCATATTTCCTGTTACGTAGTAAAGAAGACGGTGGCAATGAAATGGAAGTTTTGGTTGCAACAATCAATTACAATTGTCATAAACTCTGGTATACTAAACACTTTTTAGACTAAACGAAACTTAGACGAGAATCTCGAGTTACCCAAATTTAACCTCTCAAAGTACAGTCGGACATGGAATTCTCCCACTTGAGTTGAGTTTATTAAGTGAAGATGTCCTTATCAAATGCATCGCGAATCATGATATTCCACTATTGTTTCATTGTATTACTTCCCGTCCACCCCAAAGCGAACTCTCATGCTCCCGCAGCACAGCACAAGAAAAGCCCGTCAGCATCATTTAGTGCTGGCGCCAGCAAACGCTCTCAAGCGGTTTTACCATGACAAACAGATTCGACATACCGGAACAGGGCCAAATGTTTTGGTTTGAGTGGGCACACCCAAACACACACACACACCCAACAACACACATAAAAACCGAAACCACCCGCGGAAGGAAAACATGATGTAAAACTTGGACCGAGTGAGGTTCTTCCGTTTTTTTTTTTGTTGCTAGGCTGCGCTTGTACAACTTTTTTCAATTTGAGCTTCAGTTTCCTCCAGCCCATCGACGATCGGACGGGTATTGAATGCTCCAAACCCAGGAAACGTGCCATCGATTCGAAAAAGAGCCAGATGGTTCGTTCGAGTGGTCTGGGGTGGGTTTTTCTTTTTTTGTTTGCTCGCCATTTGTTTGGCACGGTTCCTAACAAAGCTTTGCGAGTATGGTCTGCCGCAAGGGTGGGATAAATTTTACAACTGTCGCATTTCACTTGCCATGACATGGAAGAACTTCCTACCATCGGCTGCTCCCTGGTAGTTGTACACCGTCCCACACCCAGGACCTGGCATTAAAACGAACCCCATCGGAAGGAAGTGCTCCAACGCTGGTACCGAAGTGGAGCATCTACTAATGGATGGCGTAAAACTTGAAACCTCCGGTTAGATAAGGGAAATCTCATGACAGACGGATTAAGATAGACGAGTGAGAAATGGTATTCTGATAAGAATGGGAGCGGACCGGGTGCTTTTTGCTTCCTTTTGCTCCCTCCATTTTTATTACTTGCCGAGGCTGCACGTACCGAGACGCAGCAACCAGGCGCCCGCTTTTACAAATGCAATTAAGCCAAAGCAAATGGAATGAAATTAAAACACTTGGCAACAACTGAATGGAGGTGCAAATGAATGGAAACTCGTTGGTTGTATCTGCCCGTCGTCGGTCACGGCGAGCAAAGTGCATACTGGGCAGAGGACATTCCTGTGGTAATTCGTTGGAGTTAAATGATGTAACAAGTTTGTGCTAAAAACTTCCCCCTGGTACGGCTTAGTAAACAGGGAGATAAATTTAAAATTCAGACATTTTAATGAAATTGAATTTGATGTTAAGGATTAAATGTTATTACGGGAATGTTGGACGAATTCCAAACACCTAACAACGATAATCTTCACCCAAGTAAGGAGTTCACTAAAAACGGAAAATCTCTCCCCTGTATTAGGTCTCCGGTAGGCAACGGTGAAACGGCAAATGGCGGCGAGGATGTCACCACTGTAACATGCAACTCCACGCAAACTCCCAGCGATCTCAGCCCACCGAACATGTCCAACGATGACATACTGCCGCAGGCCCACCACCAAAACCCTGGCCACTGCATAGCGTCCTTCTCCGCCATCAACCGTATGCGACAGAATGCACAGGTGAGTGGACCGAAATAGTACCTCCGATTTCGGCAAACAACCCTGCTCCCTGTGCCGGAAAGGTGTCGAAATCCAGGTTCAACAGTCAAATTATGACAATCAAATTTGCGGCCCAAATCCGCTTTACGCCTTTTGCATGCTTGCAAGCGTTGCACTCAATTTGCATACACCGGACACTTGAGGTTTTGTCGCCCCTGCACAAACTTGAGGTCAACGCTGAAACCTAAAACCAACTACCGAGGCACAGTTTGTACTGTCCGTTCTCCGAATAACCATTTACGTTCTCGCTTTTTTCGTTCGAATCTACCTTCCTACAGCTTTGTGATGTCACGCTAGAAGTCGGGGGTGAAACGATCAATGCCCACAAAGTCATACTAGCTTCGGTTTCACCGTACTTCTACGCCATGTTTAACGGTAAGTGTGGGGTAGAGTAGGCCGCCAGGATGTGTTTCGTCCACGGTACGCTGAGAGTTGTATGCAGGGTCGTGAATTCAATTAACAAACCCGCAGACAAATCCGTCCCATATCGGGTGCCGGGTACGAAAGGGATGGGCAAACGTTTGCATTAATGGACGGCATATTGAATTTTGCAGATGACATGCTCGAGCGGAACTGCGACGTGGTCACGCTGCACGATATTGACCCATCGTCCCTGAAGCAGCTCATCGAGTACGCGTACAGTGGCGAGATCACCATAACGGAGGACAACGTGCAGGTGAGCATCGCCATCTTAATCCACTTGATGTCTATCGTAAGAGAATTGGTTAGCTGGAATCCCTTCTATCCACTTATCATCGTACGAGGTTGTTGAAGTTCCTCTCCTGGTAGACTAAAGGCGGGTTGCCAATTATTCTATCCTACATCGTGCTTCAAATTCTTTCGGTTGGACATGGATAAGTTGAGATTGAGAAGATCTTCTGAACTAGCGCATACTCGGAGGTGCTCCAAACATGAGGTTGTTGTACTAATATTTCTTCAATTATATAACATTTCTGTGTACCAAGTGTTTCCTATTCGTATCATCGGCTATTGCCATCCATGTCATGTAACGTTCCAATAATGTCTTGATCCGGTCCCTGGATTGTCTTCCAGCTCTGGAGCTCGCGTTGTCGTTGTCTAATGCTACTAGGATGACAATCACACGTTTTGGAGTTGAATCATGAGTGTCCGGTATCTGCCCACCTTCCAGGCATGACGTTAAAAGTACATCCTCCGTACCAGTAGATATCTCCTTACCGAATACTTCTAATTCTTAACATAACTACACTCTTTACTTGATATCACTGAGAAATGAGATCTTATTAAGGTGAAGGCTAAGGCCTGAGTTCATGGAATCGCCCTGTTATTTAGCTATATAATTTGAAGATAAAAATTGCTAAGAATGTTTGAAGAATGTTTTAACATTGCTTCTAGTATATGGTTGAGTTAATATTGTTAGTCATGTTAGTATCAATTAAACGACGTGACATTTGAAGTTAGTCGTTATTTCTGAGTATTTTAATAATCAAATATTCATCCGAGTTTTAAGCGACTTGCTTTACCTTACCAAACAAACTCAATATCCAAACGATCAATCTTCATTATGCTCAACTTTTTTTTCCATGTACAATCAGCTATTTATGTATAAATGAATCGTCTGCCTCGTGGACTTTGCCAATCAACCCCATTAATCTTTATTAGCCTCAGAATGAAATTTATGTGAAGAATTTTGTTACTTTATCAGCAAATCATCGTTGCCTGTGGCATTAGTAACGTACCAACACATAATGCACCCGATAGTAATCAATATTTCTTCCTTTCCCACCCGACAGGTACTTCTTCCGGCTTCGAGCCTGCTGCAGATTCAATCGGTCCGTGAAGCATGCTGCAAATTTCTGCTTCGTCAGCTACATCCCTCAAACTGTCTGGGAATTCGAAGTTTCGCTGGTACGTACCGTCACAATCCTATTTACTGCCGATGATCACCGAACCGGGGGGGTCGTAGAACTTTCACGCCTGGAGCAACCATTGTCAGCCCAAGTGCAATCCGGCTGCTATGGTGCAAGTGACCGATTAGTTACCGAAGCGTACTTTCACACGACGGCCACCCGGCTTATCCGTATTTCCGTCAGAGCCATGCCGTTGACCGTTTATGGCGCCTAATTGCCGCGACGTCACCGGGGTTTGTAGCCCGTGGTACATAATTGCCCTCAGTCGCACTCTTCTGCCCTGCTATTACATCCCCTCCCTTGCATCGGGATTCTTTGGGCCGGTCAATTGCATAGACTGTGTGACGACGCCGGACACTTTTTGCGTAACACGTGTTGGTCGGTTCGTTTGTTGCTCACACCGACCGTGCTGTAACGGTTGCGTCGGGGGAAGGTGTCCATTATCTGTCCGCGACATCTTGTCCGCGACACGGTGGAACGTTTGGAACGTGCAATCGATGCATTTCGATTCGGTTTACTTCCGGCATTTGTTATGCATCTTAATTTGGTTCGAACGGCAGTCAGAAAACGGTGCCCGCGGAGAGCAAGCACGGAAAAATCGAGTTGATTGCTTCAGAACATTATTTTAATGATTGCTTTTGCACAGTTTGGGTCCATCCAGGTTGTTATATAATTGCCCTATTGGCTTTTTTAGAATATCCCCCTCTATTCTGAGCTGATGTTCATATCTGCTTGAACTTGAACTGAATGGTGCTATTAGAATAACAATTGTATAATTTGTCTCTGTCACTACTCACTACTAAGTACTGAAATAGTTATTCAAAGTATTATCTCGAATGACATTGTTTGAAGAAGAATTGCATATCCAGTCCACATTACTACTTCTAGAGCCTTCATGGTATCTCTTTGACCTACTGACCAAATGTCGCATTGGACAATGTCCTTCTACTGTCCAAACACTTTATATTCTGTCTACCTAAACAGAACTCCTAAATGCTAGAATAATCAATAGATATATTAGGTCCCAGGATGTCAGAAGCAAACCGGACAGTAATGATACAAAATTCTGCAACCGATTGGGAATGTGCACAAACAGCAAACCGGTCATTTCGACACCAAAAGTGGTTAAGAATTTCGTAACCAGAACCTTCACTCACTTCAAATTATCATAATATCGATTGGATCTTGAGGAGCTAAAAGATGAATTCTTGTACATTTAGAAGAATTTGGAGAGAAGTTTAAGATAGAAGTGCAAGAAGTTACAATTTGTTGGAATTTGCCGTCCTTTCTTTGTCACAAAACAAATATAATCCCAGCGTATAATAGAGCTCTAACGTCAATTACGCAACTACAAAATTTCCAGCAAAGTGGTCAACCGGATGGAAAACCATTTCATTTCCATAATCTGCCATCGGAAATCGCGCACGGTGCCGTTTCGAATAATCATCGTCGAATGTCGAATGTATGTTTCGTTCGTCCCTGTTGGTAGCCAACGCGTTCAATATGGCAGCTGACAACGCTTGTAGCCGGGTTTGTTCGGCGACCATCAAAACGATTTTCTCATTTTCATCGTTTGATCATATCGTTCATTGCATTTCCATTTCCTTTCCCAAAACATTCTCTTTCGGCAGATGCTCACTCGTGCAAGGAACTACACTCCCGATCCCACCGGTACGCGCTGCAGAACTTCCAGCAGGTCGTCGGCACGGAAGAGTTTTTATTGCTAGGATTTAATGAGGTAAATAAACATTCACTTATCCCAAATTGTGCAGCGCGCGGTGTGCCGTAGGTAGGTTGGTGGGTGTAGCGTATTGTATGACAATGTTACCATAACACGGCACAGGGACGAACCAAGTCATCCCGAAACGATTATGTCGCTCGGTGGTGATGCGTATCGCTGAGCATTAAATATAACACACGACAGGAATTTGGAGAAACAGGTCATCCTCGGAACTAGCTCTCCGAAGGCCCTCAAACTAGCGTGATATGAAAGTGGAGCGTCCTGTACTACCGAATTCCCTCGCGGCTATGAATCATACTACGCCTTCACGACTCGTCTTATTGCGTGGAAATAGCGATTGGGCAAATAGGTTTACGGCTTGGAGGGGGTTTTGTTTTGCCATCAAGGAACGACCAAGGTGCGTTTCACCGGAAATAGCAGCGAAAAACAATCGACAAACGTCTTCGGAATGGGAAAAGCGAACCCCACACATTCACTGGAAGTTTCTACCCGAAACGTATTTGACAATATTATGTTACCGGGTACACCTCGAACCACCAACCGAACATTGAATGTACATAAACTGTCCCCACTAACGACGGGTAGATGTGAAGTATCGAACGAACGGTGAAAACAACCCGACGATGCTAACAACCATGTCGACGCACAAATCCGCACTCCGTTGACAATACCGCAACAGCAATTGGTTAGTTTTCTCGGTGAAGAACCATCCTCAAAGCTACGGTTCTGGTACGGTTTATAATTTAATAGCAATAATGCTCTCGGCACACACTCTCAACAGGACAGGCTGTTTGTTTTGGAGTGAAAAATTAATTAAACCCCGGTTCGTTTGCCCATCTCCCAGCACCTTCCTGCATTTGCAGCGATGGAATACCCGTTCCCGTAAACCATCAAACCTGATAATTTGATATACGGCTCTTCTCGACTGCCGTGTCATGACGGTACACGGTAAATTGTTACATAAATTAAACAAACAGTCGATGGTTGATATCAGTAAACAATCGTTGAAATTAGATTTTGAACATGCAGAAAGGGACATTACAATTACAATACATACAATTGATCAATACTATTGCGGTAATTAATGGGTAGTAATACCTGATTTAGCCACACTTTCATTCGATATTCTTCAGCCTTTACAACCTGCAGAAATATTATGTTTTGCATTGAGAATAATTAGACGACTTTTTGCGCCACCGGGAGTTCTATTAGTTTTTGATACTAATTTAGATAAAGGTGCTAAGTTTCCCACATCTTGTTCAATCTGCGGACCATAACGGAACACCGGAGAAATAAGATGTTCTCAATGATATATCACTTGGACATTTTTAGAGCACATCCTTTTAGGACATACTTGAGATCCTTAAGATGTTCGTCTATTAACAATAGGACATGTAACATAGTGTCCCACCACTAAAAGGTAACTTTTTCTGTACTCCATAATTCAGAGAATAGGAAAGATGTGCCTGCAGATACTAGGACCAAAATTCATCCCCTCGATATTCCAATAATCTTGTACAGAATTACGTAAACCACAGCGACTCTTAAATAAATTAAATCTTCTTAAATCTTCTTAAATTATCTTAAATCCGGTAAATTCTGAACTGTCCTCAATGGCCCAAACTACTTTGAGTTACTTTAACTAGTTAGAACATTTCTGGAGTAACTCCCACACGCTTCAATTAGCGAAAATCTTCAGTAAGTGTCTTCTGATATACTATCAGCAAACAGTTTGAAGTTGACCTGAGATTGTTCAAGAATTTCGGAACTCACAAGCTACAACATATGGCTTTACAACACATCCGATGAGAATCTAGGTTCAAAGTTAGACGAACTCTAAATTTCAGAGCGATTGGAAGAAATAATATTCACACTGCTCACTTATTAGATGGTATTATCGCTTGGAGGTCTTATTCTGCCGCAGGAATTGGGAATTGGTCGTCTAATATCATTCGGAGGCTGGTAAATGTGCTTTGCTGTAAAAAGTTCCACAAAGTGATCGCATTTATCCTCCTTATACGTATACGGGTGCCAAAACCCTATTGCATCCCTAGCATCTTCCTCACCAAAGTCCACTAAGAGGTTTTAGTTAGCTTTGGACAAAAAAATCCTACGTTTGTGAATATATTTTCAACTAACGATCGATAAATCATCCCCTTCCGTTCTTTTCAGGTGCAAGATCTAATTTCCAACAGCCAGCTAAACATATGCTCGGAGGAAAAAGTATTTATGGCTGTGCTGAACTGGATCAAGCACGATCTCAGCGAGCGCAAAAAGCACATATCCGAGCTGATGTCACACGTGCGGCTTCCGCTAGTTAGTCGCGAATTTCTCATGAACTGCGTCGAAACGGAAGCGCTCGTGCGAGAGGAATCGCACTGCAAAGAGTTGCTGCTCGAGGCGATGAAGTACCATCTGCTACCGGAGCAGCGTAGCTCGCTGGTGAGTCAGCGAACGCTCGAACGTCGGCCGGAGGGCATGCGATCGTACATATTCGCCGTCGGCGGGGGCAGTCTGTTTGCGATCCACAACGAGTGCGAGTGCTACAACCCGAAGACGAACGCGTGGATGACCATATCGCCGATGATTTCACGGCGCTCGCGGGCCGGCGTTACGTCGCTCCGGAAGCTGCTGTACGTGGTCGGTGGGTACGATGGGGAGAACGATCTGGCAACGGCCGAATGTTACAACCCGCTCACGAACGAATGGACCAACATTACGCCGATGGGTACGAAACGGTCCTGTTTGGGAACGTGCGCGTTCGACGGGTTGCTGTACGTCTGTGGGGGTTACGATGGCGCATCGTGCTTGAGCAGCGTGGAGCGGTACGATCCACTGACCGGCGTTTGGACATCCTGTCCGGCGATGAGCACCCGTCGGCGGTACTGTCGAGTGGCGGTGCTGGACAACTGCATCTATTCGTTGGGTGGGTTCGATTCGAGCAATTATCAGTCGTCGGTCGAACGGTTCGATCCGCGTGTTGGTAGTTGGTCATCGGTACCGAGCATGACGTCACGTCGAAGCAGCTGCGGAGTGGCCGCGCTGGATGGATATCTGTACTGCATCGGCGGTAGCGACGGTACCATGTGCATGCAAACTGGCGAACGGTTTAATCTGCGTACCAACGCCTGGGAACCGATCAGCGCAATGCACTCTAGAAGGTAGGTAGAGTGAAGATTTCACGTGGATAAGGTTCGATTATTTATCGCCTTTGGTGTTACAGATCAACTCACGAGGTAGTGGAGGCTAACGGATTCCTGTACGCACTCGGTGGCAACGACGGTTCCTCGTCGCTCAACTCCGTCGAACGATACGATCCGAAGGTTAACAAGTGGACGATCGTCACTTCCATGCTTACCAGGCGCAGCTCCATCGGTGCGTCCGTGTTGGAGTGTTTCAACCTCGAGCGCGGACTGCTGCAAACTAGCATTTGACCACTGAGCTGTCCCAACACCACCATCAACGGTACAACAGCGTTGACAGCGGCCGATACTAGTAGTAGTGCGGGCATCACCACGACCACAACCGGTGGAACACCACCGAGCCAGTAAACGTATCATCTTGCGCTAATGAGCAATCCACCGCATCTACCGGCTTAGATTAATCGCATTTCATCGTGCACTTGAGCTGGTCCCGGGAAGAAACTCGTCCTGGTGTTGTTATCCTGCAAACAAAGAAACAAACATAAAGTCATTATATTTAGCTAAACTCATTAATTAAACAGCTAGCTAGCCAAACAGGTTGAAGATCGTTCGGGAACTGGAAGGTAAACGACTCTGATGTTCGTTACACGAAAGTACTATTGCGATGATGCGAAAGCTGCACGATTGTCGCTTACACGTAAGATGCATTTAGCAACTTGTTTGCATTATTGGTTAAGCTTACCGTACTTGGAAGAGAGACTCACGGTTTCGCCGCCACATTCGTGTCAATCGAATACAGCGGAATTAGTAATGAATGTGTCGTTGCTTGTGAGCAATGCTCTTGATGTGTAACGTACCTAACGTATCCTTATCATGTATTCGTTCCAATTTAGTTGACTATTCTGTATTTGTACATTGTATTTTTGGTAGCCCGGATGGTGTTTTATGTATGTTTAAGAACAAAATGGGAACCGTTTCATTCTCGACGGCTCCTTGTTTATTACTACACTGCCCATTTATTTCCAACTTATACCTCTTTGTTACGTATTTTTAAGCCTATGTGTAGCGTTTGTTTACAGTTTTTTCCCCGCCTTCGTTCCAAAGCTGTTAGTGCTTGGTTGCTACTCTCCCGGCAAATGGACCTTACTGTAACAGCTCTGTATACCGATGTTGCTTTCTTCAAACTTAAAAACAAACACTGTGATAAACTCTATTGTTAAGAATGCAATCTTATGCATCCCCCCACCCCCTCATTGTTGTGATCCTTCAGCGGCTCAACGATCAAGCGCATTGGGATTGAGGATCATCTAATCCTTTCGGGTGCATCCTTGTACATTGTTTTGGCCAATTTTGTTTCAATTTTCCTGTTACTCTCTCACTTTCCCTTTCTCAACAAAAAATCAAGCAGAAGAAAGCATAGCAAAACTGAATCAATTTGTCTTTTTTGTTTGTTTTACGGCTTTGCATTAAGATTTCTTCTCTCGTTTCTCTCTCACTCTCCCTCTGTCTCTAAACGTATTTGGTGTAGATTTTTTTTGTAGTCGGTGAATATGCCGTAGCGTGATACAACAATTATAGTTGATGTAGGTAATCAATTCAATGACGAGAGGTCCAAAATCAAATGCAAATCGATTAACACGAACGAACCGAACGGCCAATTGGTATAATAAATTAAATAGCATCACTTTCCAATTGCATCTCATCCTAAATGTGAAAGCTTCTCTCTGCCCAGCAAATTACACATGCCGTAGCTAACTAGAAACTAAACCCCCAGTGAAGAACATCTTCCGATATGCAATTAATCGTAAATATGCAGTTCCACTACATTCAATGACGGACTCACACACAGGAAACCCTTCAGGGAACGGGAGCTATTTATGGGGCTCGAACAAACAAACAAAACACTGCCATTTTCGAACCTCTACAGAAAGGAGTAGATGTAGTACATGTGTGTGCGTGTGTGTGTTTGTGTAAAATCTCTTTTTTGCCTCCAGTATCTCCAATCATAAACCGTATCAATTAGTAGGACTGACTGACTGATTATCAATCGTTTGGTAGAGGAAAACAAAACAAAAAACACAGGGATCAGGGATCATTTACATCAAACCAAAAAAGCAGACAGTTTCTGTTTTTCCATCCTTTATTCCGTAGTATCTACAATATTGATCGATAATCGATTGATCTTGTGCTTGTTAAAATTTCAATTTATAAAAAAGAACCATTTCAAATATGTGCAACAGTGTGCAAAAGAAAAGAACTACAACACAATTAAATTTGCTAAACATGAAACAGAAATGTAGCCATAATGCGTGACAACAGATAAACTAAAGCAGAATTACCACGTGTACGAACGTTTGTGTTACACAAATGCATTTAATTTTCATTCGCTTGAAAGAAATCTCATTCCTTTTCTCTTCCTGTAAACACCGTAGCGTGCAGCATTTACAACACATTTCCCTTTAACCGGTCGACCGTTTCTTCGGCAATGATTTTTATCAAACTTTCATCGTACTGCTGCTGATGCGGCCTATCCTCGGTTTGGTTGGTTCCGTTCTCTTTCACTGATGGTTTTGGTTTCGTTTGTCCTGTTGAGGCTGATGAGCTAAACCATCCACTACCTGACTGCCGCCCAGCTGGATCGTGCCGATTGTGTAACACACCACGTTTTGTTTCAAAAGCGGGAACGATCGGAATGATCGATAAAATGAAAATAAACAAAACATTTAAAAATGAAATGATAAATCAAAATTTTGCATAACAAAGTAAAAAATTTTGGCCATTTCCTCCTACTCCAGGCAAGGTGTACAAGCATACGATCCAGATAGTCGGAAATCGGGTTGTAGGTGCAAAGGATGCTCTTATATTTCGGAAACAACACACTAAATATAACGCTTCGTTTACTACTACCACACCACGAAATCGGTGTCCCAGGGAACAGGAATTGAGCCAATTCCTTCTACTTTTATTCGCTCACAAAATGCAACCTTCTTAACGACTAAACTAAACAAAAATGCAACCGGCGCTCAAACAGTAACTTCATCAAGATCTGTACCGGCGGCCTATTCTTTCCAGGTTTGATATTACCACACCACTTACTTCACAAACCAGACGAACACACGAAACTGTTCTTCCTATCCTGATACTCTTCTCCGACGATCACTAGCGTAAATTAAACATCGACGGCCCTACAACTCAACACAGTCCACATATCTCCCAAATATTACGCGGAAATTAACAAGCATTAATAAATCGAAGATTCATTGGTCAGTCTCCGCCTGTAATGGGATTTGCGGGCATACAAAAACCGAGATAAAGGAACACGAAATCGCTGCATATAATCCATCTAGCATATTTCTGGACCAATCATCCGTGTTTCTGTACCGCACACAGGACACACCGCCGTTGCCGGAGAAGGAGGAAGGATGGCCGATTCGCGTTATGGTTGTTTCTCGCGTTGAGGTTTGTGTTTTCTTTTGCTCATAGCTTTTTTCGGCAGTTTAAGAGTAACTAGGTTCGATTATCGTTTTGTTTTTTTCGCGGGCTATGGTATTATCAGTTTTAGGCAATAGGTTTTTAAACGCACCCGTGGTATGCGTACTTATTTTCCTAGGGGAAACAAAATAGATGAAAATGGTTAAGATTAGTTGAAGAGAGCGCTAAATATGCATCATCAAATATTATGGATTTGTGGTCTATTTCTTCTTAACAAAAAGAAGACTACTTCAAACATTGAGTTAGTATATCGGTTCGTTATCAGTAAACAAGGCAATTTATTAATACTACGTCATCGGTATATCAAAGCATACATGGCGTCTCGAATGACAATTGAACGTTTTCCGTTACCAAAGTGTACTAGATGTCAAGCAAAGACTTTTGCATCGAAGCATGCCATCAGAGGAGAGCTTGCTACTTGCCGCATCCTTCAATGAGGATGTGGTCAATTACTACTTTCTTTAATTGATGTTTCAGTCTACAGATTAATCTAAAAAGGATTCTCTTGTGCGTATGGAAATCCAGTGGTAGACGGTGGATGAAATCCTACACCCAACGTCAACTTTTCGTTAGTACCGTTAGACTTTGTTAGTGGTGCCTCCGTGACCGAAGGCGTTAGTAATTCTCATTTCTTACTTGAAACTTTCTTCGACATATCATCGAACGTATCATCCTGAATGTTCAGCATCAGACTGTTGGCAGAGAGGTAGACACGGTTCTGTGAGTTTGCGATCTGTGGTGAAAGAAAAGAAGGAATAAACAATTAGATAATGGCACACTTCATCGCCCAAACCGTAATCGTCCAACACGCACCGTTCTGGCAATGTTCTGTGCTGCACGAATCTTTCGAAGCTTGAGATAACCAGGATTTTCAGCTACGGCAAGACCCAACATTTTGGCCGCTTCTGCCTCACCCTCGGCCTGTACAATCTTTTGCTGTCGTTCCTGTTTTGCACGTTCCACCAAGAATGCAGCCTGCTGTGCTTCCTGCTGGGCAACCTGTTTGCTTTCAACTGCCGCCGTATATTCTCTGCCGAAGCTCAGCTCCGTCAGTGACACATCGTCAAGAATAATGTTAAAATCGGCCGCACGCTCTACGAGTTCACGGCGAATCAGTAGCGATACCTGCTGACGCTGGGTGATCAGCTGGGAAGCGTTAAATTTGGCCACCACACTTTTCAACACTTCGTTACAAATCGAAGGCAACACTTTTTCGTCGTAATCTTGGCCCAGCTGACGGTACATGACCGGCAGTTTGCGTGCATCGGGACGGGACAGGACACGGAGCGAAATGTTCACCATCTGCAGATCCTTCGAGCCGGTTGGGGATGAAATTTTGCGTGGCCGGGATCGGATGTCGTAAATGATGGGATACTGGAACCAGGGCACGCGGAAGTGTAAACCTTCGGTGAAAACATCATCACCCACACCGCCGATACGGTTGAATATAATCGCACGATGACCACCTTCAACTGTAAAATCAAATTGAAAACATGAACACAATGCCGAATTAATATCAGAAACATAAACATTAGATGTGGGGCACGTTGGGATAGTACCGAGTGTTATGTAATGATATGCAATGTTGCGGAACAGAATGCGATGGAAATTAGGTTGTGTTTAATAGAGGTTTTGCTAATATTGAATTCCCTAATACAATTTCCGTACATATTTACACACTGGCAAAGCTTTGATGTAGATCAATTATCAAATTCATGCTTTCTACACGAAAACCTTCTTCAACCGGTGCATCTAGCACGCAAAGAGAGGTTAGGTTGCATCATTCATGTACACAGCCCCCGTCCGGTGTCGAATTATTGCACAATATGATCCCGATACATACCGGTGTACATGGAGTTTTTAACGCCATACGCAACCGCTCCAAAGGCGGCCAACACCTTCAGACCCGTCGTCAATCCAGGAGGACCTCCTTTGCCGAACTTTCCAGCCAAATCATTCAGTTTGCTCTGTGCCATCTTGTGTTGATATTTGTTCTACAATGTAATGGAATTTGGAGATAGTTTAAGGCTTGAATTACACTCGAGGTCGATAAAACGGCAATAAAGAAATGCAGCGATGTATGGGAATAGTGAGCTTAGGAATATATTTTCCTATTTTAACACAAATGATTCCGGCGAACGAAAAACACGCACCTTTGCGCTGGAAATTTCTTTTGATTTTTTGTGCAGATTGGAAATGTCAATTTGACAGCATCGAAATCCTTGGCATTCTAGAAGAACTTGTAAAACGGGTCAGATCACAGTATATTTTCTTCACATTCATCAAATAAACACAAAATTTAACAATAACAACAAGCTTCATTAATCGGAATGTATATTTCACATACAATACATTTCACCCCAAATATATTTTAGACGGTACCATAAGCTCAAAGTAGGATAAATAAGAATTTCCAGTGATGGTTGGAAAACCACAGACGCGGTCGAACTGACGAGACCTCAGCCCAACTTTTGACAGTTGTTCCATCAGTTGTCAAGCAGGTCAGTATGAGTGAACCTTTCTTCCACTCACACATTGAAGCTGGTGCGATGAGCATGTAAAGGAAGAAGAAGAAATGATGTCAGCCGTGGAGCATCGCTGCTCTTTCGTTCGTGATCTATTTTATAAAATATATATCGGAAAGTGTTATTGTTTGCTTTTTGTGTAGGTTAGATTTCTGTCCAATAACAAATTGAATCGACCATTGGCGCTGTCGTACCGATCCGCGCGTCGCGAGTGCGTGAAAAATGTCGAAACACGATCGAGTGAAATCGGGTGGCTTTCTGGATACGTTGCTCGGCCGACCACACAAGAAGCTTGGTCGGCATGGAGGGAGTGGGGTGTACGGGAACGGTCCGAGCAACGCTGGCGGGAACTTCAGTGGATACGGAGGGAGTTACGGTAGCCTTAACGGGGGCCGTCCACTGTCCGGCCCGGACGCGGATCTGGTATCCATGATCGAACCGAACGAAACACATCGACTAAGCGAGGCGGAAGTCAACAAACTGTTTCTCGAAATACTCGAGGACATGAACATTCCGAAGGACAAGCGCGATCCGCTGCTGGGCAAACCGCTCGAGGAGAAGCGCAAGATGATCGATATGCATGTGAAAGGTAGGTTCAGAAGGTGAACGCACATACCGATACAACGGACAGCAGCAAACGACAGACCAAAAAGCGGACGTAGGCATTCAACAAAGACGCGGCTCGCGCAGTGTCGCGCGGCGGGGTCACGCCAAACGTGCAAGCGAGACAGGGAACGCGAGTAGAACTGCATTTGGATGGTGGTTTTAGGTTGCGTTTTGTTTATTTACATTGGCAAGTTTGGATGGAAAGGATGCGCGCAAGGTCTACCACAACCAACACCCCGTTGGCCGTTACTCTTTCGCAAGAAGAAGGCTTTTGATTCAAAGGTCTGCAGTGAGTGCAAGACATCGCATCCAAAGGCCTTGAAGTGTATTAACGCACACCTCTATTGGAAGTCCATCGTGACCCACTAAAACATCCTTCATACGTTACTTGCAAAATGCAGGGTGAAAACGGTAGTGGGGCGTGTACCCAGTGCGCTACAGATAGCGGCCCGTGCAGAAAGAGGGTTTGTGGGGGTGACCCTACCTCGTGTGCCGTACTCAAGCCGCCCGTGCAATTGTGAAACGAAAACACAACATCCACGATCGACAAGCATAGCAAGAAGAGTCGCCTCAAAGTGCATTAACGTATTGTGAGTAGTTGAAGACACGGGACCAACTCGGGGGTGTTTTGCACTTGGAATTCACGGCTATAGTGAAAACACGTTACTTCAAGGATGGTTCGTTGATGGGGATTCATCTACGCGGTTGTATTTTTAGAGCTGAAAATTGTCGGCGTCGTATCATTTACAAAATTAACCGGTCCAATATCCTTCTCCGTGGGGTGAACTGGTGAAGGTTGTACAACAAGCACGCTGAGATCATACCTTGGTTTGGAATTCCAAAAATATCCCTTTAGCGACGTCTCGTCCCTATTCGTGCCAAATTACCCGCGCATCAAGACGGGCCCAGCAGTCGTTGACTTTTTGTCCCGCAATAGCAGACAGGCATGCAGTAGGCGATGGAATACTCTTCGTCCGTGGATATATTCATCACTGTGGCCTCCTTTTATTCTTCTGTGGTTGAACTGTGGTTTCTTATCGCTCGCCGTTCCAAAGGCTGCAAGTCATACAAAGCCTTCGGGCAAACGATGCGTGTATAATTTGAGCATTTACATTACATTAGTGTGGCGCTCTAAAGCCGCTACAATAGCTTCCAAATGTTTAGTGTGACAGAAAAACAGCAACAAGAAAGTCTTTAATTGCTAACAGCTGATGCTATTACTGCAAAGACAAAACATTAACAATCCATACAAGGTGATAAGTTAGCATTAAACAGGGAGCCAGCATGCTAAACGACCTTATTTACGAAATGTGTAAAATAGCGGCTCATCTAGCAGTGTATGAGCTCATAATTATAATTGTCTTATCGCCTGTTGCGCGCTCGGTATGTGTTATCATGTCGTTTTCCACCCCAAAACACTTGTTCTGGGTTTACTTTTACGACAACTACAAAAAATGCGCCCACCTTGAACACTAATAATATCTTGGCCTCCTTTTCGTACCCGAAACAGGGATACAAAAATGATAGAGCGATTTCGTTTGTAAACAAAGCAACGGAACGCGTTCAAATGTTTCAATTCTATCGGCTGTAGTGTGTAATGACGCGAACCGCTCTAAGCTGCAAAGTACGATAGTATGCCCGGTTGCTGTGGTTACCGCAATCAGCCATTAGAAGCATTTAAAGTGGAAGTGGGAGAATATTCAACAGGTGGCACGGTTTGGGGTGCAGCAGGTCATGCGTACGAGCGCGAAGGGGAGGACCGGGTAACAATGTGTTTACTTTTAGGTCGCGTTTTACGCGCGTTCTGACCATGTGCAACAGAAGCGACGCCCCCGCTTACTATCAAGCGTACCACGCATGAGTGCATCGTCTCGTGCGAGTTCCGGTGAAGCCGAAAAGGAAAACGAACCGAGAATATGTACTTTATGTACTCACTGGTGAGGAAAGAACTTTGGACGATTGAATGTGATTGATTTGTCCAGAAAGAAGAACTCAGCAGACAGAGCGATACTCAATCGCGATGAAACGCCCAACAGTGGAAACTTTATCAACACGCAAGCGCGTTAAATGTATCGTATCGAGCGCGACGCAGCTTAGCCAAACAAGTTTCAATAAGTCGCACATACCCGAACCCATCACCAAAACCATCTATCAGATTTATTCGCATTCTTTGGAGTAAAAAAAGGAATTCGATCAATACCAAAATGTTCCTATCTTTATGTTCTCCACCGTAGGCTCCTCAATCCTTCGCTGCTTTCACACTGCAATTCAATTCTGCTATTGAATCAACGAAACCCGCCGTGGTTTCCGGTGGTCTTTTTGATTCTTTTTCTAACTGTTTCTTTTTCGTTTTATCGGTTGTCAGCATTCTAATACGAAGCTTCTCGGGACCGCCACCACTGTACGATCTTGCGTGTCGCATGTGCTAGAACGCTTCCAGAACTATTCGGGCAACGCACCGTGAAATGAGAAGCCGTCGTTCGCTCTTTGAAATAGCTCACTAATGTCGATGCTATTTTGCGCTGCGGCTGAACCACTCCACCAGCAAAGAAAGCTTCACAATCGATAATCAACACACATACGTTGACTTTGTTTCTTCGCTGTCGCTTGCGGTCGCGGACATAAAACCCTTGTGTGCTGCTCGATAAGAAAACGGTTAAACCCGAAGCAACGGGAGAATGTCGCCATGAATGATGGCCGGAAAGCGGAGAACGTGTTTGGCGGTTGAGCTTACGAGGCTGGTCACCATTGACTCATGGTCAAGTTCCTTATAAGCGCATACCGCGTCGTATCGCCTTTTGGGAGGGTGACTTTACACATCGTCCGCGCCCGTCGTCATCGTTCTGTTTTATTTGCAAAAATTGCTACCAACCGTTCGACGTTGCACACCGTTCTTTCACCTTGATGAGACAACAGGTCCATCTAACCGAATGAGCTGGCCATCGTTTGTTCGTTCTGATTCAACACCAACCTCTGTTGGTAAGTCTCATCTTTGTTTGGTCCCTCTTGAATGGTCAGCAGGGGAGATGATTCAAAAGCAAATAACAACTGCTATGTGACGGTTTGAAGTGAATAATGATCATCTCTTACCTTGTTTTGATCAGCGAATCCTTCCACTGGTAAATAATGGGCAATTTTATTGGAGAATTTACGATAGGACCTTGAGCAAAGTGTCATACATAAAATTGAGACATACTGCAATCTGCCCTTGTCTTAACAATATAATGAAGAGAGCAGATTTTTTGGTCTAAGAGAGACTTAGTACAACAGATTGAACTGTTACATTGGGTTATCATGTACATTTGTTAATTCGTTGGAAGATGTACCCAAATGTCCAGACAATGAGAGACAAAGCACTGATCAATAATTATTATTCCAACAGGAAAAGTCTTTGGAGAATAGTGGTTGAGAAATTCTACATCACTCATGCAGAACATTGGAAGATGCTTCTGTTTAACCGAGAGAATCACTAATTGGATCGTTCTCCGGACTGAGAAGGCCAGAATTTGTCTTAGTCTGGAATTCGTAATTTGTTAAAAAGTTGTAAAAGAGTTTGCAGCTCCTAATCTTCTAGTCTTTTTTTAATCTTAAAAAAGAAACAAGAATTTAAAGAATTATATTATTATTTTTTAATGAAAGAACCTTAAATATTGAGGGAAACCAAGCCAAATACTTGTACTTGTATTGTACATTGAAAAACCAAACCCACGGGAAGTAAAGATCAGGAATTAAATTTTAAGGAAGCCAGATGTTTTCGTGTAGACATCGTTAATGATCACAAGGACAGACCGTCCCTATCGCTATGCGCATAATGAAACGCTCACTATTTTCATTCGCGTCATTAAGTAGACAACCAGCTACAACACATTGTGCAATGGCACACAAATATTGCTACAGTTAATAACGATCTTTTCTCCACGCAAAGCGACGCTTCTTTGTCTTTCCCTATTTGCTATGGCAGCAATGAGCATCATACCGCTGAAAGATGATCATCACCGCCATCCCGCGTATATCGCAGGCTATTCGCGTGCGGTTCCTACGCTGCGTCCCATTTATCTACAAGGTGCGCCACGTGCTCAGCCAGGCCACATGCCTCACATTACGTCAAGCAGCAAAACAACCACTCGCTTGGCAGCCTCTTGGCGGCCTATGTGCCGCGCTGCATTCGATCGCCCGATCGCAAACAAACGCTTCACTTGATCTCGCACCTTCCTGTGCTCGCTTCATTCTTTGCCACGTTCCGGCGGCCAATGTTCTATCCTTTATTTGCCATTTCTGCACGTTTCTAGTCAGTGCATCTTGGGCGTTTTCTTTGATTATTTTCTTACACAACCATCAGCTGTTCATTCTTGCGAGCAGAGTAGAACCACTTAGAAGAAGGATCGCCGATCGTTTTTTTAACCGCTCTCCATTTCGCTAGTGAAGTGAATGTATGCCCAGAAGAAAAGCCACACATAGGCGCGAGGAAGTCTAGTCGTTCCGGCCGGCAAAACAGCAGATTCGTGTTTGAGCCTACTGCTTTGCTGCATCTTCTTTTCCCAACACAAATGACCACTTCTTATGCGACGGCAAGTTCAAGGTCGACGCGTTTGTTAAGCGTTTGAGGCTGGACAACAGATCGGAGGAACTTGCCCATGATGATGCCACGGTTCTCGAAAGCTCTTCACTCATTATCATTTTTCGCTCGTTTGCATTACATCATCGTGTGGTCCTCGTCATGATCCTGTTTTCCTGTTTTGAGCGCTGCAATGACGTTCATCGCTTCAACGCTGTGACTGTTGAATACCGCTTGACTGAGAGTATCGTGTCCATATCCATTTGGAGGTAAAATTCATACTTTATTCACAAACGTACGTAATACTGCACGCGTTGCTCTTTATGCACCTGCAGCACACAAGGAAGACGATCTTGTGCTACAGTGTCTCCACCTTGTTGGAAGAAAGCAATATGTACCCGGCCATGTTTTTGTCGATGACACCATCACGCTATAATTATCGCTCCACTAATGGTTTTTCAAAATATCGTCTGTTTATTCAATTTGCCGTGCGGAAGAAACGACGATTCTTGAACTGTTTACTGGAGGACGTGTAGCGGGGGAATGATCATTCGTGTTTCATTTGCCCCATAAGACACGATTTACGTACTAAATGCGCTTGTACTTCCTCTTTGCTCGGGAAGAATTTTTAATACCACTGCTCAGCACGAGAATGAGCTATCGCGATTTATGCTGTAAACACTGCTTTAAAAATAGTACCGGTCTTGTTTTGTAATCTATTTTTCCGCCCCATCGATTGGCATTGGATGTACACACACACACGCGCAATTGAATCTCATATGTGGGTCAAAGATTGATGTGGTGTGGAAATGCTGGGATTATCTTTTTTTAATGATCGATCTACTAGAAGAATTTGTACGTAAGTGGTCTATTGGTTCACTCAAGCATCCACTCGTAAACTATTAAGACTAACTGTTACTATTGTTTTTTTTTAATACCAACAGATAACTCAGTCCTGTAGAAGCTATGAAGGGGAAAGGGAATGAACATCACCTCTAATGCAGGCCTGTCCAACAATTGGCCTTATAGTAAAAGTGTTTGCTACGCCAACCAGTATTTAAGCTCCTCGAACCATGATCACTGTATTTGGTCAAAAATCAAGATAGACGATCGTCCCAAAACTTGTGTTGGGACTCACAAGCCACTCATGAAGTTCAATAATGATTTTACAGAGTTGTGATGTGTACAATTGTTTAAACAGATGAACCAATACATTTGTGTCCCGGGTTCTTCAGAATACCAGACGGTTATTTACTGTAGAAAAAATACGTTTAATTCATTAGCCTAACTGAATCTAATTCCTATTTCCGGTATCGCTCTTTCATTGGCAGGTAAAATATCCGCCGAACATCGCGGTAATTCACGGTTCGAAAAACCCTCGGACTATGTGCAGTACCTTCACGAAGGCGACTATTCAAACCGATCAAGCAAGCTGCTCGGATGTTTGGAGAGTCTTCGCGTGGCATTGACCAGCAACCCCATCAGCTGGATCAAGGACTTTGGCGAGGATGGCATCAACGAAATCGTTACCCTGCTACGGTACTGCAAATCGGGCCCGCGACGAATGTACAAGATCGAGTACGAATGTTTACGATGTCTGAAGGCGATCCTCAACAACTCCTGGGGTCTGAACGTTATTCTCACGCCGGATCAGCACGCGGTTGTGCTGCTGTTGGCGCAATGTGTCGATGCCACCAACCCGCAGACGATGTGCGAAGCGATAAAGCTACTGTCCGCCTTAACACTGTTGAAGGATCGTAACGGGTACGAGAAGGTACTGCGAGCGATCACCAATGTCAGCTCGATGCGAAAGCCTGGTTCGGATCGATTTCGTCCGATTGTGGAGGGTTTGTTTTTGGATCACGATCGTAACTACGAGCTGACCTGCAGCACGATGATCTTCATCAACTGTCTCATCAACTCACCGACCGACATTAACTTCCGGCTTCATTTGCGGTGTGAAATGATGCGCGCCGGTCTGTACGAACGGATCGATCAGCTGTCGGAGATGGTGGAGAAGAGCGGTAACGAGAATCTGGTGAATCACTTCAAGATCTTCAACGGCTACCGGGAAGATGATTTCGAGGAGTTTTCCAATCGGTTCGACAATGTGCGGCTCGAGCTGGATGACATGAATGATTGTTTCGAACTGCTGCGGAGCCTGGTCGTGGACACGAGTTGCGAGCCGTACTTCCTGTCGATTCTGCAGCATTTGTTGTTTATCCGTGACGATCACCAGTATCGGCCGGCCTACTTTAAGCTAATCGAGGAATGCGTTTCACAGGTCGTACTGCACAAGAGTGGGTACGATCCGAACTTTGAGAGTCGCGATTTCCACATAGACACCAGCACACTGCTGGACGATATGGCGGAAAAGACGAAACAGATGGAAAGCAAAAAGTCGGAAGACTTCGAGAAGCGTATGACCGAGCTGCAAACTGCGCGACAGGAAGCGGAAGCCCGTGTAGCCGCCCTCGAGGATCGGCTGAAAGAGATCGAAGCGACCGGCGTTGTCGTGTCGCCGAAGGGTAAAAGTAAACTACCTCAAATCAACATTCCTCCGCCACCGCCCGGTCTGCTACCCGGTGTACCTGGAACGGTGGCAGCACCACCTCCTCCACCCTGCCCGGGAGCAATTCCAGTTATGGTAGGTGGTGCACCAGCACCACCACCTCCACCCTTCCCGGGGGCTAGCGGTGGTCCCCCACCTCCCCCTCCCATGCCCGGTATGGGCGGTGGTCCACCCCCTCCCCCGCCGATGATGATGATGGGCGGTGGTGGATTCCGGCCACCCGGTATGCCGCCGCCCTTCCCCAATGCCGCCCCGAAACCTCTGCCGTACGGTTTGAAGCCGAAGAAAAAGTGGGACACCGATGGCCCGATGAAGCGGGCCAACTGGAACGGTTTGGATGCGCAAAAGCTATCGGAGAACTCGTTCTGGGTACAGGTGCAGGAAGAGAAACTAGCCGATAATGACATTTTCGCACGACTCGCCATGAAGTTCTCCTCGAAGCCGGCCAAACCAGTCGACAAAGATGCCAGCGATCGGCCACAGTCGTCGAAGAAAAATATCGATCTGCGCGTGCTGGACGGCAAAGCGGCACAGAACCTTTCCATCCTGTTAGGCGGGTCGCTGAAGCACCTTTCATACGAGCAGATCCGTACGTGTCTGCTGCGCTGCGACACATCCGTGCTCAGTCCGAGCGTACTCCAGCAGCTCATCCAGTATCTTCCGCCGCCGGATCAGCTGAAGCGACTGCAGGAGATACGGGCGCGCGGTGAAGATTTGGCCGGTGCGGAACGGTTTGCGGCCACGATCAGCGACATCAAACGGCTCGGGGCACGGTTGCAGAGTCTCAGCTTCAAGATCGACCTGCCGGACATGGTGCAGGATGTGAAGCCGGACATAGTGGCCGGAACGGCCGCATGCGAGGAGGTGAAAACGAGCAAAAAATTCGCAAAGGTGCTGGAACTCATCCTTCTGCTCGGTAACTACATGAACTCGGGATCGAAAAAGGAGCTCGCCTTTGGGTTCGAAATGAGTTTCCTGCCGAAGCTGTCCAATACCAAGGACTACGAAAACAAGCAGACACTGCTGCACTATCTCGCCGAGGTAATCGAGAGCAAGTTCCCGGAAGCGCTCACCTTCCACGAGGATCTTTCCCACGTCGATAAGGCATCGCGCGTGAGCTTGGACACGATACAAAAGACGATGCGACAGATGCAAAACTCGCTGAAAAACCTCGAATCGGATCTGAACAACAACAAAGTGCCGCAAAGCGAAGACGATCGATTCCTCGAGGTGATGGGTCAGTTTGCGGTTGAGTGTCGGGCGCAGGTCGAAGTGTTGGGCCGTATGCTCGCGCAGATGGAATCCCTGTTTACCAGCCTGTCCGAGTACTACTGTTTTGATCCGGCCAAGTACACGATGGAAGAGTTCTTCTCCGACATTAAAACGTTCAAGGATGCGTTCGTCCAGGCACACTCAGACAATCTGCGGTTGCGCGAGGAGGAAGAGAAACGGCAACGGGCGCAGGAAGCGAAGGAGCGTGCCCAGCGGGAACTGCACGAACGCCAGCAGCGCAAGGTGGATCTGATCAGTATCGATCCGGGCCAAACGCAAGAAGGCGTTATGGATAGTTTGTTGGAAGCGCTCCAGACCGGTTCGGCGTTTGGCAATCGGGAGCAGCGTCGACGACGCGGACCTCGACCGGCCGGTGCCGAACGGCGTGCACAGCTTAATCGTAGTCGATCGCGAACCGGCATCACGGCGAATGCGTTCTCCAGTCGGGAAATGCTTTCGGAACTCCTCGGGCCGGCGTAGTAAGGTAGTTAGGGTGTGCTTTATTTAGAGTGTTATTTTATGAATTGTGTTATCGTGGGTGCCAGGCCCAAAACACAACCCAGGGGACGTACAATTGAGATTTATTTGCAATTAATCCGATGAAAGGAACTTTTACAAAAAAAAAAAACATTACCGAATTGGAACGAAACAATATGAAGAATCAGTATTTCTATTTCTACTTTTTTTACATATACACGCAATAAGAGGGCACTAGGAGAACTGATTTGTGAACGTGTACAAAAATAGTGTTGGGACAAAGGGGAGAGAGTGGTGTGTGCGTAAAACTTTATTTCCCCCACTCGTCGTATGTCACATCGCGTTTGTCAATTTTGCGTATGTTTCCGGATAGTTGTATAACATTCTTACAAATTAAGCCATGGTACGAGAGAAGAAAGGAAGAGAACGTGAAAGCCAAACGCGAAGCGCAATTGACCTAAAACAAAAAAAAAACACCAGACTACACACAAAAGACTACAAAAAAGCGCCTTAAATAATGAAGCAAGTGAAACAAACGTGATAATGAACCGAGAATGCACAAAACCGCAGCACGCAATACGCGATCGCGATTATGCACACACACACAAAGCACACGATACATCAGCCAGGATTTAGGCTTAGGAACTTAGTCGTGATTATAGCGCAAACAGGCAATATAGTGGGCGCTGCGACTTTCTACAGAGTTGTACAAAAATTGATGATAATGTCGCAATTGTTGGTGGGGTAAGGCGAGCGCCATAAAACTTATTCAGACATTGTGAATCGGAGAACGAAAAATGAAACCACTTGTATGAGTATCTGAGAAGAAATAACTGCGGATATATGTAATCCTACCGATACAAAACAAAAAAGACACCAAGGCCAGAGCGTCAGGTTGGCTTAAATGGACAACGATTTATAAAATCAATACTCCATTTCAAATATTTTGTCGAAGATGAAGCAGATGAAGCGAATTCAACAAAAAAAAACCACACATAAGTCTGCCGAAAACCGTCGGGTACAATATACACATATTCAACGAATGTTAATACAAACATATTTTTGCTAATTGTGAAATTGTTACAAAATAGACGCGATATAGCAAGGGGTCGTCGTCATCACACACACACACATGCAAGTGAAGGATGCAGATTTTTTGTACGGTGTTTCCTTTCTTTTTTAAAGCTTTTTAGCGCCTAGGTAGATTTGTTGCTATACATTTACGATATATTTTCTCTATTGTTTAGCCGATAGATATCAATTGTACAGATGTCCTTTTGTTAAGAAAAACAATAAAAAACCTCACATTTCTTTAGAGAGAGAAAAAAAAAACATACTGGTGTTTGTGTGTTGCACTTAATAGAGTAATTGTTGTTTGTTATCAACTTTCAAAAGTTTACTTACTTATCCTTGGCCTGCTGCAGGAATCCTGAAACGGTTCTACCACGCCTCTTTATCCCTGTGGATAACCTGAAATAACTTTGCGGACTTTACGGGTTGTCCGGTGGCATTCTCATGACATGACCAGTGCCTGGCGAGTCTGATCCACTGTACGAAATACATAGTACATAGTGTGTGTCATCATCAGCATTGAGTCATTGCTTAGAGAAGTGGCTGCAGACTGTAGAAAGTCCAATTGGGCTGACCTTTGAGCCAAAAAGGTGAAATTTTGTACAACCTCAAGTCGAGGTGGTTTACTCGACTACTCACTCACCTTTACACAAAATTTGATCACATTTTGCTTAAAGCAATAATTTAAGGTGGAAAGGTTATGGTTTTATTTGCCAACAAATTGTCGATAAAATTACATTATTCTCCATGTGTTGGGGAGTTATAGTACATTAAATAAATTAAATACAGTTATAAATACACATCAAAATGTTGCAAACACATATTTAAATAATGGATCTTGTAAATAGTATCGATAAATATTAAACTCGTTTAAATTAGAAATGTAATTGATTGCATTGCGAACCAGCGTTCCATCGAGCTAGAATCAATGTTACGATAAGTTATGATAGTATGTAACTACTATTTTCGTTATGTAGTTATAGAGTTATTCTTCCACCGCAAAACTATACCTCAAACTGGGGTAATTAAGGTAGCATCAGAAACATCCACCTGTGGCAACTTTAAACTAACGTTACAAATGTAATGGTCAACGTTACTCTCAACCGTCAACAGATTGGCCTGCTTCAGTAGTATAATGTTTTTGAATAATTTCGCAGCGCTTAAACAAGAGTTTGCCTGCAATAACTGTCGTAAGCGTTGCAATGAAAGCGGATGTCCGAGTTGCTCCTCATTATTCATTGCGCCCTGCACTGTGAGCAATATATCGACGACCTGGAAAACAGCAAAGGACGTTTCCAATCATGATAGGCGGCGACTAAAACCTCATCGCGTAATACTGCCATTACATACCATTGTATCGATTGGTAACATCTCCTCTACAGCTTCTTCATTGGTCGCTATTGTTTCGAGCTCCTGTGCCTGATTAAACAGCACAGAACTCACATCCGGCATGGGATCATTTTCGTTATGAACTGGCTTCTGTTGCTTCTAAAAAAAGGTAAGCAAAACATTATGTTAGCAAATTGTACGGAGTTTACGGAGGCGGGTATGCCTACTGTGATGTATTTTGATAAAAATCTTACCGTTTTCATGTTACGATTTCCTCGTTTAGGTTTTTTCTCCGGTCGTGAGTCCGTTTCGACTACCGGTTGTACGACGTTATCTTTCAATGATTCCTTCAATACCGTTGGAACATTTTCTACAGGTTGTAGCTGTTCAGTCGCTGTCTTTTCTTGGCCTGTGGACTAAAAAGAAAATTAATTCAATGAGGATATTAATTACTAAATATAAAGCGATAATATTTAAACTGTACGTTACCGTCCCATCCGTAATAGGTTTCAAGTGGAAACGTTCCGACACTTCCGTCAACTTTCCATCAATTGAACCCAATGCCTCCAGTTCATTCGGATGAATGCTCGCTACCATATCGGGCGTCATTAACGTATCTTGCTGAATCGATTGCACGTTTGACTGTTTACCGCCTATTTGGTTGATCGCAACTAAATTCGATGTTTCAGTCACGCTCATTGTAGGTGGACGACTAGTCAATTCGTAAGGCGTTTGTTGGAAGCCTGAGTCAATTCTCTGCGCTTCTGGTGCCACCTCACGCATGACCAGTAGTTCGCGCAATTGATGCTGCTTGTAGCTTTCAGACAATTGATTCTGGACGTCCTGTATCGCTTTGTTCCAGATCGCATGATACGGAAAGCTAAAAATATCGAAATTTCGTCTCGGCTTTGGAAATGATACTGTCATTTCGAACGGTTCCAAACGTTCCGTAAACGAGCTCTCTTGCTGGATACGTCTTCGACGCGGTGCAGGTGCTGCTAACAGCTCTGAAGAGGAATTACTTTCTACTATTGCTGGTCTGGCTGACACCCTTGAACATGACGGTCCAGAATTCTCTCGCGATGGTCCTGGTTGAACTTCCGTTGAAACCGCTGCAACAGTCGCTGGAACCGCTGCAACAGTCGCTGGAACCGCTGCAACAGTCGCTGGAATCGATGCAACCGCCGTGTCCAGAGGAACGGCATCAGTTGGACTTTCGGTTGGCCCGCCAACTATTTCTTCTGCAAGATATTGCGGTAAAGCAGGTAGTGGAATTTGTGCATCTAGATTAGAACCATCCAGACCCATTTGAGCAACTTGACCCGTTACGAGCGGTGTGCTGGTCCCCAACGGTCTCTTAAACATGGGCGTATTAATGCTTTTCAAGTCAAGCTCTTGAAAGTTATCCGCAAGCGGTGGAACTATGGGAATGCTCGGCAGTTGTGAAAGCAACATGTCCCGTGTCATCGTCTGTCTCATCGACATTGGTGGCAACTTCTCGCCGGTGCACAGTTGCAAAAAATCCCGCGCCCCATCCACATCGTTACTACCAAAGTTCTCATCATCTGGTAGTACTGCTAATGGCATTACGATCGGTATGGGTGCAATTTCTTCGCGCAACTGATAGGGATCGTTCGGTGGTCCGTGTGATTCGTTTGATCTGGTTGGTTCCATCACACCTTCAGTTGCAATAAGCTGAGCCGAAGGTTGATTATTGCGGGTGGAAGGCAGATCATCAACAGTAACTGTTTGTGTATCGTGAGAAGGTACCACTTGCCTAACAGTACGCGGCTGTCCAGCACCCTTCCCAGGTTTGCGGCTCAGTTTCACGACATCCCGTTTATATCTTTCTAAAAGTAGATACGAGCCAGCAGCAAGAGAATTACTAAATATGTGGGAGCACTCTTAAAACATACTTAAAACTAATACACACTCTCTTTCTGTTCATAAAATTCAGCCGTCTGCAGTTTTTCCCCTTCGCAAATCCGATCTAGCGCTGCAGGGTGGGTTTCGGTCTTGAGTAAATCGTTCAATTGGCAATTCCTGAAACCAATCGTTAAAACATATGATAATCTGAAGCTCGATTGAAGGATAAACATTTGCCAGGCATACTTCACGATCTGGTATTCTTCATCTGTTAGAAGATCTGATGGTTTTATGTGTTCGTTACTTGTAAAATACTTTTTTACTATTATTTTATTAAGCCTTTCCATGCTGTTACTGCTCACTGTCACTACGTTTTTCAAAATGGCCACGATTGTAACAAGCACCTAGAGAAGGATTTCTAACAAACTCCGATTTCATAATGTTCTAAACTGGCAGCACTGCCTACCGTTGTCAAATGTGCACAGTGGTCGATCACAACGTACATCCTGACCAGTTCGTTTATTTGTAGGCTTTGTTTTTGTAAATTTTACAAATTACGATACAGTAAACAGCATTTGCGTATTAATGCAAAGAACATGCCATGCCTGAATATTTCTTAGTTGGAAAGTCGTAAAAAACACAAATTTGCGCTTCAAAGTTATTAATTTTACGGTCCTTTGTAGTTCCGTGCGCGACCTGAGTGCGATGTTTATTTGAAGCATGACTGATTCACAACAATCAACAACACAGCGTGTTCTAGCAGCGCGACCGCCGAGTGATATACGAGCTAAAATTCCTTTTTCTCATTGCAACTAGCTTCCACTATGCCGATATTAGCTGAGGTAAAAAATGATTAATATAACTCCAGGTTTAATTAGCTCTAATCAAAGTTATTCTGCCCTCCTTCGCACAGCTTACAGGCGACGAGAATACAAGCGAAAGTTCACGCACATTTGTTTTCGAAAACGAAGGCCACACGTTGGGAAATGTGCTTAAAAGCATCATCTGCAAGTAGTAAGTTGAACATGGGAGATTCTGGTGTGTAGAAATTACAGTCTATTCCATGCATTTGCAGCCCCGATGTAAACTTTTGCGGCTACACGGTTCCACATCCGGCAGAAAACAAAATGCATTTCCGCATACAGGCTGCCAAGAACGTCCGAGCAATTGATGTCCTGCGACGTGGCCTGGAAGATTTGGAACGCGTATGTGACCATACGATAGATACGTTCGAAGCAGCAATAGCATTGCATCAGGAGGAAGCTTAACGAAATTTCGATTGTACTTTACTTACGTTTATGTATAGGGCCCAGCTGTACGTAGCAAAGATACACAATTTTGTGAATGGTAATTGCATATTTTACATTAAAATATAACGGCATGGTAATGAGGCCAAACTCATGCATTGTTTCGGATTGATTAATGGTCAATGGTACGCATGTTGCATCACACCACGAAGTGTTTTATTTATGAGAAATTCGAACCAAGTGTAGATGGAGGATTGTGTATTTAATGTTTTATATAAGAACACTATCGTTCTGTTAGATCAGCTATGGGCAACACTACAAGTATTGTAGCATCATCGCCACTCATTTCGTCTACCCGACGGTATAATTATATAGCATGATAATCTATATAAGTAACGCAAAACACAGTCGCATGTATTAGCAAAACGTACGACTGGCATTGGCGTATTACCACTCACCACACGAACACATTTTAAATTGTGCTGTTGGGTAGGTGATTCGTTAGTTCTTGCAATTAGTAAAAAAAAACACCGTACAGTGAATTCAACTGAAACAGCTATACACTGCAATGATCTATTCCAAATCCCACACTAAATTTGTTTCGGCGGTTCATGTACGCTTGTAAAAAGTTGTGCTAGTATAATTTACAGAAAAACAAATAGAAAGGTTGTTTTTGTTGCAAGCAGTAAGAGAAGAAAAAGATCCATTTAAGAGAAAGCATAATGGATTTAAGAAAAGAATATGCTTATCTCTAAGTTAAACGTATAATAATACCACCGCGTTATCTATCCCTTCCGGTCACAACCATTTACTGGTCAAAAAACGAAATGGTATTTCCAAAAACAAATATGGAGCAATGGGTAGGTGGCCCAAGTACTTACAATGCTAGCGACAGGGATGTTAATGCTGCACATTGTCATTTAAGCTCCACGCCAAACGGCTCCATTACGATCAGACAGACTTACACGCTGGAAGAGAATTGCTTCATGTGACATTGGTGGTCGGCTATCGATGGTTTCTCCCTCTGGACGATGGGCGACGAAATTGTAAAAACAGGTATGGTTTATAATTAAAAAACGCGAAGGTACAGAGTGTACAATTGAACGCTGAACCTATTGTGTTTAAGACACATCTAAACCCTAAAAGCTGTTTGGGATCATTTGACTTCAGGACGTTACTCGAAAGCAAGGAATGTGGAACTGGGAGAGGATAGTTATGGGAGTTGCAGTGGGATACACGTTAGGAACGCTGATGAAGACAAATCGTTGGAAGAGCATTATCGCTGGTTGGTGTCTGCCATTTTGCTGATACGTTGAGTTGTTCAACTTGTTATTCATCGTTGCTTTTCTTCGTTCCGTGGCCGTCGCTGTTACCGGGTTCGATCGGTGTACCGAAGACATATTTATTTTATGTGTGTACGCGATGTTTTCCAAGTCGTTGTTAGAAATATTTCGGGAAGGGATATTAGCAAAGGAAGACAATTAGTAACACGAATCGTAGCTCTACAACCGAGTGCCCTTTCAATATGCCTAGGTTAATGTTTAATGGATTAAATTTGGATTAAAGTTCTTCTATCAACCCATAACGGACTAGTCGCGTTTTAAATCCTATAGATGAATTTCTAAGGTCATTCATTAATGACACTTTTTCATCGACCTAGTAACAATGATACACAACATTATTACGGATCATAAAGGAGCATTACTTGATGTAATAATTATTGCAACCAGATGAACAAAAGTGCATTTGCATCAAACACAAAGTCTGTAAATATAACTTATATCAGCAACATTACAGTAATGTTGCATTAATTCTAGCTTCCTATGTTTGACTGCATGATAATAAATCAAGTGTCCTAAAAGACTTGATTGAAAAACACTCGTTTCTACATAAAACCATATAAAACTCAAATTAATCGTATGTCTGTTTTGACACTGTTGTCAAATCACTACGATAAAATTGCAAAAAGGGAACATTTGCAGAGAATATCATAAATTATCAATGCAGACGAACTGTCTTAATGGTAAAGTGAGTGAAGAAGCGGGCGAAAATCCCACCTGATTAGAACTGTGTGCATTCTGTACCTTCGCGCCCTTTGCAAACCATACACGCTGTGTCACAATTTAATACTTCCTTTTTCCTCCATTGTTACGGCCACCACCACCACCGAAAGCTGATCCATAACTGCCACGGCGAGAATTGCCACCGCCACCACCACCGCCGCTTGAACGTCGGCCACCGCCATTTCGATGCAGCTTGCCGGAATATTTACCAGACGGTGGGGTATACATTTTCTGTGAACCTGGGCCTGATTTGCCGTGCTTTGGCCCTTTGGTGTCGGGGGCCGTTTTGCCATTGCCATCGAACGTGATCGTTGCGTGCCGTTTGTTTCCGGTCTTGGTAGCATCTTCTTGCTTCTGTTCTAGTCGCTGTTGTTGTTGCTGTTGAAACAATATACAACAATATAAACAATATACATTGATACAATATTAATGTGTTTTCTACGAGTTCTTACCGCTTTCTTCCCTTTCGGTACAACCCAGGACAACTGTACGACTGACTTGAAGCTTGGTGGCGAATGAAATAGGTCACGAATCAAAGTGCTGATGTTAGAAGTAGTTTTCAGTGCAGTCACTTTAATTTGGTTCTCGTCGGACTTCATCTCTTCTGCACTTTTACCCTTGACGGCTTCCTGAAGTTTCTTGATGTACCTAAAATACGAACCGGAAAACGATATCAGTTTACAATTTGCATACTGTTTTCGTGGAATGTTCTTTGCAAATAACCGAAATTCTTTAAAGTACAAGATGGACAAGACAGTTAATTAAACAAGAAACACAACTCACCCCTGCGTACCCCGCGCCAAATACTGTAGCCGAGAACGGAAATCTTTCAGCTTTGCTGGATTGTCAGGGAACGTGAGAAAATCGGCTGCCTGTTTACCCAGGGTGTGCAGCGCATACAGCAGACATTCGGCATGTGAAAAATGGAACGAGGGTGTTTCGTTCAAATCGGCATCAAGTGGTGGCAATGGCATATATTCCTGGAATGCGTTAATAATGAGTTTTGTTATTTTCCTGTCCTCTGCAATGGTCGGTAATATGCTTTTGTTTCGATACAGTACCAGTAACACCTCATAAATAGCTTCCACTTTCTCGGAAGCTTTCTCCAATGTTCCACAGAACGCAGTCATTTCGGCAAATACTTTCAGCAAACGCTGTTGTGTCTGCTGCTGGTCATCTGCAGCACCGATCAAACACCATACGCTCGGTCGCAAAAACTTCTCACACATGAACTTTACAAATAGAGTCGATTCCACCTGAGACTGCGGGGAACAATCGATCAAAAATTGATTATTAGTCTTAGCGATATTTATATAGTGATACAATAGGCTGAGTCATTCGTAAACTTACCGAAAAGTACGGCATGGCCTCAGTCGCACACTGAATAAAACGTTCCACAGTTTCATCGTCCGATGCGAGCGCACCGGGATCGCTTTCCAGATCTGCTTGTTCGGCAGCCAGTGTTACCAGCTCCACATGACCGGGTAGAGTTTTGCTAAGCTTCGTTTGGTTCAGGATAGACATGCACAGGTGAAACTCGTCCGAGCTTACGTCCTAATTGAGAAAGAGTACAAAATCAAACCGTTTACCATACCGTTTACGGCAATATTGCAATGCGTTGCGTTGGTGCCATTTACCAGTGTGATTTTTTTAACCTCAGCAATAATGAAATCTTCCACCAGTTTCGTCAAAATTTGAGTCTCAAGTTTCATTATTTTGTTGTTTATAAACTGAAAGCTGCGAAAACGTGTCGTCTCCTCACCGCCTACGATTTGACTGAAAATTCCAGTCAGCGTTCCAATTGCATCGTACTAAGAAATAGAAATTCGTGTTTATTTAGATATTAAAAAAAAAATGAAGCAACCTTTGAACGTAGGTTACCATACCTTTGCCAACGTAAGTAACGACTGATGCACTTGCAGCAACTCGGCTGAATCTTCGGTAATGAGCAATTGGGCCAAAATGTCACCGATTCGAGGCGTATGCTCCGTTGTATCACGACACAGCTGTGGCAAATCCTTAATTGCTTGCCTTCTTATCTGGAAACGTAGATCGAATAGTTGGCAGTAAGTTCCCGTTCCCTCATTCCCGTTCATGATGAATCAGAAGGTTCGACATTTTGTATTCCTACCTGCGTATCCTCGTCCTCACATAGATCCAGCTGACTTTCAATGGCGAGATCCGCCAAGCTGGGAAAATGCTTGAAGAATTTCCCAATGAACTGGGACGCAAGACGCTTTTCCTTCGCCGAACCCTTCACCGCATCCAATATTTCCTTATATTCGGCCTCGTGCTGAACGGAGAAGAACAACGAAAAGTGTAAACAACTTTTTCCGGCACTATTAAGAGATAAAAAAAATGTAGCCAAACCTCGCCGATTTTTTCCTTGGCGTCACTCAAGATTTCATAGTTCTTGTACAGCTTTTCTATTCGATCGCCGGAGTTGTCCATGGTGAGATATCCTTATTGTCCGCGGAAGTGTGAAAACGATAGGCAAATTTTACTGAAGTAATCAGTAAAAGTCTAGAAAAAATTATTCACAAATGCACGAAAAAGTCCTAAACGCGAATGTATGTGCGTGTGTGTACGTTGGTTTGAAGTCGACATTGACAGATGGTCAAAACTAAAGCAAACCTTAAATTCCCACAGTTCATTATGGTCAATCGCCCGGATATTTAGACCATAGTTCTAGAGAAACGGGGGTTTTGGCCAAAGTACATCGTTTGTCACCCACTGTTCTACCGTGGAAACGGAAGTAAAAAAATCTACAGGGTGAATCTTTTCGAAGATAATTTCGAACACGGTCAAAACGGTTTTCGAACACACTGTTTAAATTTTCAAGCGAATTTTATGTTTTTTTTTGTATGAATTGTAGACATTTATTTTTATATTATTTAATGTTTCAGAGAATTGAAAACTATTAAATCGTATATTTTATATTTTAGATACATTTTCATAGATTTCAATGCTCGTATCCGTCCATAGATTTTCAAACAGGTCCAACATACTTAGCATTGCTGTATGATACACCTATTTGGCAAAACTATACATACACGTGAACAAGTTATGCACCAAAACGCAGTTCTCCCTTACATTGGGGTACATTGTGTATCCAGTATGTGTACATAGTGGTATGGAAAATATCTATGTCGTGTAATCGGTTTATACATTGTCTGTTTATTGTCAAGTTTATTTGAAAGTTATCCATCTTCTTCCTTCCTTTTACTGAAGGTGTTTCTCAGCTCTACGCAAGTGTTTAGTCCATGGCTAGATAAACAATTTTGAGTACAAGGGATTTGCCTCCACAGTTGACAATTTTTGTTATCAGATGGCTATTATATTTAGATTATTTGAGCCTTAAAGCAAATTTTCAATACATAGTTTAACAGTGTATACTAAAAAGAAATATTCACAAACAGAGTTTAAACAAGCAGTTGCATTGACATTCCATATTCACGTCTATTTGAATATGAAACTATCAATTGCTAATGTCGGAATCGAGTGAAAGTTTGTCTCCTTGTCCGTAATCGACTTTCCTCTGGATGATTTCCTTTTCGAGAGTGATAGCGAATGTTTCTTATCGTAGACTCCACAAGCGCTTCTTCAGTTTTCTCTACGCAACGCGCAACTAAAGCGAACGTTATATATTTTGCCGCCTTTCGGGAGATCCATAAAAAGAGTGGACGAAAATTTTATGCCTTTATTCCTATATTAATTTACTATCCGCTCCACACAGCGAGCACACGGTGGCCATACGGAGAAAACGGACCGGGGGCCCGGTGTAGATTGACGGCCATACACCGTCTAATGAGTTGCAGTATGAAGCCGCCGAACGTTGTGGTGAGAGGGTAGAGTGAGACAATACCCCGTTCCGATATTATCGCGCTATTAGCACCGGTTTTCGACCATTTGCCGAGCGCATCATAGCAATAATCATTAGAATAATGTCGATGGTTATTGCGCGTATTTGTTGATTAATTTGATTTTTACACTTATTTCATCGGTCGCGCTTTCCTTCGCGACGCCAAGCCGTAAAGATCTTGCAAGTAGTACTCCACAAGAATTGACGATAAAGAACTGTGCTTGAGAAGTGTGAAGAAAACCACTTCACAGAGCTTTACGAGCTTCTTCGTCACATTTTTTTGTTTGCAAACAAAATACACAAAGAACCTGTGGTGACGGTAATTCAACCAACGCTTGAACCGCACATGCACATGTGCAGCAAAAGCGCGCTATAAAACTAACCAAAGAAAGCATTAAGAATGTCGCAGCACTGTCGACAGGTGATTATAAAACCATCAAAATCAAAACACCACTTCAATTGCAGCGCAAACTGTTGCACGGCCGACATACAACTACAGTTCTACTGATAATTCCCGTCCTGCGGTTGATCGTACACCAAAAGCACGAATGCATTGCGCCCACTTTTAAGCCCACCGGAGAATATGGCTGTCGATCTAAGCTGGTTGGGAAAATTTATGATGTTTCTACCGGGACACCCCGCCACCACCTTTGAATTAATATGGTGACAACGACCACAATGTGCACGAAATCAAACCGTCAAAGGTACTACGTCGCTAGAGTCTTCACCACAAGCTGAAAGTGTGTTTGTTCGTCGTGCGCCGTTCTGAATGCGTCACGCGGTTCTATGTCATATGGTCCCCGACTTGTGTGTGTGTGTGTGCTTTTTTTCTTATTGCTTTCTACGCAAATAAAACCTAGAGCCCTTGGCACACAAAACGATGAGTAAACAAAGGTTAAATATCAGTCGCTCCGATATGTGTGATAGATATTTTCCACCGTATTGTGAAAGAAGGAACTACACATCTAACAAATTGGTTCATATGACGGCAAATTGAAGCCGTATTATTTATACAATTTATCTATCAACTAGCTTAAAAGCTTTTATTGAATATTTTTTAAACTGTTTTAGAGTTATTTTTGGGGGTGGCCCGGTGGCATGATGGTAGCGGCGCCGGTCTTCACACGAACGGACCGGACCAAAATCCCATCCGGACCAATCTCTCGTACGCAGGACTGACTATCCAATAAAGTCACAGAATGCCAGAAATGGCAGGCCTAGACCTTCTGAGGCTGTTGTGCCGCTTAAAAAGAAGTTTTTGATTTAAGGAAAGACTGAATCTTTTTGTATAAAAAAGTTCTATACGTCCTTACGATACAAATGAACCATGTTCTGCTGTTCCTTTGGCCAACAAATTGATTATTTTATTTACTATTTATCTACTTTCTTACTAAACTTATCCGGTGCTAGAGTTTCATGGTTTGGCCTGCTGTAGAAGTCCTCTCGACGACTCAACGCCATCATTCCATCCATGTGGATAATCTAAAAGGACTTTACGGACTGGATTGTCCGGTGTAATTCTAATGACATGACCAGCCCATAGCTACCTTACGAGTCTACTTCGCTGTGCGACGGTTAGTTCGGCGTACAGCTCGTGCATTGTAGCGATTCCTCCACTGTCCTTACACATAGACGAGACCAAAAATCCTTCGAAGCTTCTTTCTCTCGAACGCGATCAGGCGTATTTTTTTGTTCATTACTTTTTTTAGTTTTTGAATTCTTGAAAGAGTTAGTTCCTCAAATTCTTTATTCTCCAGTTCCTTAGATTTTAAAGTTCCTTTGGAATTTTATCACTACATAGGATAAAAAAACCCCAATATAACCGATTCGAATACGAGCAGGATGTTAATGGTATCTCCTGAGAATCATTTGATGATGCTTAGCGTAAAAAAGCTGCTCCTTTTTAATCGAGAATAGGAAACCATCCGACCGGTTCCTTTATCATCGTCCGTACAACAACGGGCCAAACCTAAAACGATCATAAATAAGTTTCAAAGAACGAAGCTATTGCATCGCGAAGAACTTCGGACGTATCGGGCTCGAACGAGGATTTCTCGTTAATTGGACCGACCATCGGAAGAGGCATGTCCGTATCAAGGTGCCCGATCGTGAAAGCGTTTGGAAGAACTTTGGAAGAAAACTAACACAATCCACGATCCGAGAACCCGGTATCGTGGAACGTGCTTTGGGAAAGTAAATTCTTCTAGCCTATGGGTTCAGCTTCCGTCAGCAGGTTACTACAGCTGGCTCAATTATCGGGGTCCGCACCGTTCCACCGGTGTATCCCAAACGGGACCGATCATAAATACCACGAAATATGCCTTTCTATCGTATGCCTTTCTTTGGGAAGGAAGCTCCTGCTTTGGTGTCTCATTTAATGAAGCATTTCCAAGATGATTATATCATCGTTCAAGTTCTTCAGAGCAAATTAAAAGAAGTTGGTAGGATTATATTAGAATTAGCTCTACTATGCATTCAAGCAATTCAGCAAATTTGATCTGAGTGTTTTGTCAAAACCCGAACGGAATTATTTCTCTTCCTGATACTGTTTTCCAGCAAATCTTGCACCGTATGGACATGGAAGTGGTGGAATGATCATCGTTTTAGTGTCGGCTTCAACCTTGCATCCTGGACATTCATGCTCGATTCTACAAATCGTTTCACATTGAAAGAAGTTGTAAATTACAAAATGTTTTATACTGGTTCTTCCCTACCTTGCCAGTGCTCCGGTGTCCGTTCTTTCCATTCGAGATGGGACCGCTAAAAAACATCGTTTTACGGGGCGCAAGTGAACGACGTTGTTTTGGTCAGTTCCATTTGGAACCAATTGCACACGATCGATCAGATGGACTCATCTGTCCGTCAATGTCTCGCTCTATTCGAAACATAAAAGCTGCCATCAAAATTTTAATGAAACGAGAACCCGAGCAGGATGGTAGCCATGAAGTGATGTAGCTCTACGGTTTTTTTACTTAGGTACGGTAGAAACCCGTGTACGGCATTTATCAGCTCATGGGGTGGAAAACGAACCGATCCCGTGGAACAAGGAGGATCGATCAGCACAACGGGTGTGTCATAAAATGGAAGTCTTCACCAAAGGCATCTCGTGACAGAAGCACACGGCGGTGCCCAAAGACGCAGCTCGGTTGTGTTCCCTTTTCTCTTTAATGTCTTCATTTGTTAGAAATAGGGACGAACGGCCGATCGGAAAGCCAATCGCCGTTTGCCGTTCGTTAAGCAGCCATCCCACCTTAATAGTGGCTCTTCTTCTTGTCGTTTTCGATTTTAATTCTGCCGCACGATCAGATCCGTTTGATCTGCTAACAGTGGTATAACCTGATCCAAAACGGCCACTCGCACAGTTACAACGTTTGCCTAAGAAGGGCTTCATTTGTTCAGCGAGATGCGGATTTCCAAAATCCGTACCAAGCGGGACCGGTGCGCTTCAGCTGGTAGTGTCTTAATTAACTGGATTCCCGTTTTGGGGTTTCCTTCGTTGAAAATACCGCTGCATGACCAGTCCGAATCGGACGAATGGGTCCCGCTGATTGGCCAAAGCAGGCTGTGCGACTGAACGGAGAATTACGAACGATCGCAAAAGCAAAAAATCAATGGTGGATGTTGTACGTACGAATGAGCTTATACAATCTAAAAATCTTTTCTACCAAGCGGGAGAAAATTTCGAATTGATTAGCCATTTGGTTAAAAAATTAACTGTAAAGAATATTAGAGGGGCATAATAACAAACATTTGGGATAGAAAAATCGTTGTGATTATATTAAAATCCACCCACCCACTGGAGCGCACTTTTCACATACTGCATCGAGCAAATTTTGTGCACTACGCTTTCGAAAGCATAGCTTATATATTCACAGCATTATTTATAAAACAGAACCAATTTAAGTCAGTAAACTCAATGCGACCATCTGCAAACTTTTCCATGCGTCAACGATACACGCACATCACTACGCAACATCGTACAGCGGTCGTCCATCTAACTTCATTCACGAGCTGTCAAACTTTGGGGCATTTTTGGAAGGTTTTAGTTTTACGACGCTTTGCGCGACCTTTGGCTTATTTTAAAAGTACACATAATGTTGGAAAAAAGCACCACGAAATTCATCAATCTATAGAGATTTGTAATCGTCCTATAATAATTGTTTATCCAATACGAACGCAATCTGACTAAACTTTCTGTATACGATTGGTTTATTTTGAAAGGAGTCGCTGCGGTGCAAAGAAGCGGGAAAAGTTATTCAGTGATAACTGAAAAAGAAATGTACGAATAGCTTACTGCCCGCTTGGTGCTATCATACATTTACCAAATGGGTATGTGGTCCATAGCGGAGGCATTTTGTATGAAAAAATCCCCTTACTGATAAACGTCTGCTAGAGGATGGCGGACTACCAATGGTTTTTTTTTACTTAAACCTCTCCAGACCATAGTAAAAGAACACTCTACCATTCAAAATCTAATGATCCAGCTGGTAAGACTGTTTGCTGATTTAGTTCCCTTGAAACCTGGGGACTCATTAATGGATAAAATGGACAAAGTGATAAAATTTTTAAAGACACCCAAAAAAACACCACACTTTTCACCGACAACTGAACAACGGAATGACAGCAATTGTGAATGTGCCGGCAACCAGCAGGTGGATTATTTTTCAATTCAACCAATGCAAGCTGAAAGTCTATTGGACGTAGGTCCTTACACACCACAGTTGCTCGAGTCTCTGCCAGTGGAAAACATGGATCCGTTTCCTCAGACACCGCGGTTTATTGTTGATCCTCGCGAAGGCCAAAAAACACCGGAACGCTGTGAATACACTTTCTATCCGTCGGAATCCGTTCAACGTTCTACTGCTGCTCCATAGACAACAGCGTCTCAATGGCTAAATGATCCTAACTAAATAAAATGCGACAAATCATATGACATTCCGTGGTTTGACTGGAGCTAGGATTTACGACACGACAGAAGCTGGAGTTCAACCGAGTATGCCCGGGATAAGGCAATTCGCATGGAGGAAATGCCTTGTAAAAATTGAAAGATTTGTATAAACTCAACACTTTGTTGATAAAACGGCAAATGCCGTCATCATGGAAGAAATAAATAAATAAATAAATAAATAAATAAGAAGCTGGAGTTGCATCGCTTGTGAGTAACAAAATCGACTATTGTAATCAAACGTGTTGGAGTGATACTAGCTTTTGTATTCTGATGATTCTTGCTCTCCAGTGGCTAAAGAGCATATTGAAACATTTGTACCATTTAACATTTTCAAAAATTATAAAACAAAAGAAAAATAATTAAAGAAACTGTAAGGAGCTCATATATTCTCTATACAATATTTATAAACAAACCATGAGTTTCATTTATCAGAACATTAGCGCATGAGTTTAACGTTGTACGCTACGGAACATGTAAATTTACAACGCGTTCAAATGCATAAGCATAACACTTAAATGACTCGTAAAACAATCGAATTTAGCGCAATAAAATACATTTTTGAGGCATAAATCTGAAAATTGCACCTATGTTCGGACATTATAATACCTCCTGCCGCAATAATAGTGGCGAATCCGTCTGTGATTTATCTCTCGCTCAACACGCAATGAGCGGTCAATCAAAATGGCCCCAAAAGTATTTAAAATTTCCGCTCCTGCTTGAATGGTTATTTCCCGATGTAAACTGTACACACTACACAAATGATTATATGACTATATCATGCTCATAAAAGAATCTATCACACCTGCCTATTGCCCAATTGACGAACCGTTTAGTCTATCGCTGCCCGACTGACGGAACTGAAGGATTGTTCGGTGAGCGCTTTATTTTTTGTTCTGCTACTTGATCTCCACCATACCGATTTTGAACATTGCATCCCGTTTGTCACCGGCACGAGACGGACGTAACGTTTAAAACACTATCATCGTCTGAAACGCTTGCACTTTCCAAGAAATTGATAGAGATGTTGTAGCCTTACGACAAAACAACATGCGCCCCATTGCGCTACCTCCCAGGTCAGATGCCGATAGATTCGTTCTCCGGAAGTCATTTGAGTAGTATAGTAGCTCAATTTACGCCAGCATTTATGGACTTGTCTGGTGGTGGCAAGGGTGTTATGGTGTATAAATAATAAAACTCACACTCAAACCCCTGACTGCCTCGGGCAAGTGTTGTTAATTGTTGGAGCAGCGGTAACAGCACCAGTGGCAGCGAAGCTAAAATTATAAAACGAGCATAAATTCACTTACGTAATTTAACATTAACACATGTTCGGCAGGTGCACACAGTGCATTAAATTACACATTTGTACGAAAATAGCGTACACACACTCGTACGATCGATATTGTGCAAGTTAGGGGAAAATGTTTTCCAATCCAATGAAGGATGGATGGGATATAGCTACCATTAGAGGCACCTGTATCCACCTTACCGTATTCCAGGCCGCAAAGTATGTCTTCTTGTTGACGTGATCAGGGAGACGTGAATGGCGAAGGTATGGAGACACAAAAAAAAAGAACAACAACGTTCGCACCCTAAAGAGCTTACGAACTAATTGTTATATGATTATTTTTTTATATTCTCGTATATTCAATTTCACTTTCCCCGGGAGGAAAGATTGTTGCTATAATCTTGCACCAAACCGATTTGCAACCTGAGCGATGAATGAATTGATTTGAGTATAAGAAAGGGTTTTGTATGAAGTTCGTGTATTCATCGTAGGTGATTGAAAAACATTGTAAGCATATAAGCTTGTTAGCTTTTCATATCAAGTAGAGCGATTGTCAAACAGGTTATAGATAAATTTTCGTAATTTCTTATAATACTTCGTGAAGTTTAGTTGACAATGCTTTAAAAAGCTAATTATTTACATATGTTGTATCATGCACTTTACACCTTAACTTAAATATAGTAAACCAGTTAATTAAGACGGATTAAAGTTTAAATTTATTGATAGTGCTAAAAATAGAGGCTATTACGCATATATGTAAGCAAAATAAATAACAAAAAAAAATATTGGAAAAAACGATTTTACCAGTTGGCAGTTGCTTGCAAACAAACATTATGAAGCAAAAACTATGAGGCCAAAATGTTTTATAACACTGCAAAACAACTATCGGACCGAAATGGGGTGGGAAAACATTGCAGTACCCAGCAAAAGGTTGCCGAAAAACTGCAAAAAAAATAGCTGTCGGATTGGAAAACAAAATTTAGAAAACCTTTTCTCGAAAAAAAAACCGTGCCCAAACAGTAAAATTCCGCTTTTATGACAGGGGGCAATTTCGGTCGACCGGTCAAACTCTCGGGCTCATCGGTTGTTTGCCAGGCAGAGACTGACTACCCGTGACCAGCGGATCGGTTCCGAAACGGTCCTAAAATCATGCGTCGTTAGTGCCAAGATGTGCATCGAACGGTTTCGCCCGATTCGTTTCTATCCATTCCACCCTGGCATACGGGAAAAACGTGCGCATCACCTCGCATCTTGTTTTTGATGGATGGCGATAGAAACCAAAATGTGCCGACTTCAATCATAAAACGGGGCGCAAAAAAATAATGCTAAATTGAATACTGTTTTCGGAAGTTTATGTTTTCATTCAGTGACCTTTTTTCCACAGCTGATACATCTCCTTTCTACTTCTGCACGAGTAGTTTTGACAACTTACTACGCCACCGCCGGAATGAAGGTTTCACATTTTCCTTTCAGTGCAACCAAATGACCTTTTCCACTCGATCGTCGGTTGTATTTGGGAGCTTTTTTGTTATCTGAAGGTACAGGCCGTACGAAAGAGCGGAATACTTGAAAGGATTTACGAACGTTTGACCATGTGCAATAGGTCTGTAAATGTGGCACTGGCCGCAAGTGCACAGTGTAGTGCTTCCGATGTCCTTTACGATATCCGTTAGCCCAGCAGTTGGACTGTTTGTTTGTTTTTCGCCGACTAATTCCAATGAAATATCAAACATAGCCCGGTATACACTCAAAGCCGTACGTCTCAATCATGGTTTTAGAATGTTCAATCACGTGTTAGAGGCTTGTCCGTTATTTACAGAAGAGGACAAATGTCACGTTTAAGTAATTCGCTGTGAAAAGTTCACTTCCTTGAATCGTGAACAGAATGGAATTTTGTTATTATACTCTCAGATTATAGGACTGAAATTAAGTAACATTTATTTTACACTTAGCCAAAGACCCATGAACAATTTATTGGAAATTATGTTTTATTAAGTCATCTAAGACTGTAATCCATCACAGATGTAATATTCCATACTTGTAGTGGTATTGATAGAAACAATCAGTTGTTCATAAGATGCAAATAACTTCTACTAACTTATTGAATAACCCTATTTATCTGATGAATCAGTACCGTTTAGAAATATTTACTATTTCAATTTACTTTTAGAAACACAAAGACAGAGTGAGCTAATTTGATAATTAAAGAAGTCCAGAGATGTTTCAATCACTCTACAACAAACGTTTGAGGTTCAACGGTGACTTGTCCGACGCCTCTTAGCGACTTAGAGACAATCTATATTATCTTATTTTAAATGACGTTTTATTAATCACATAAATCTCTGGTTCAATTCTGGATGTTGGTAATCACTCTAGTGCATAGATTTATCGCTTTTTTCTCTCGATTTATTTTGAGAGTTGTCCTGATATGTTTAAAACCTCCTCCAACTTTGTTACACATTTACGAAACCCCTTTTTGGCAACCAATTAAAAATGAGAAAACCTAAACTTGTTTGCCTGATGGACGAGGTCAAACCACTGGATGAAAAGAGGGCGGTAGGGAGGAATGTGTGGCAGAGTGGCAGAATCAGAGATCCCGCGCACGGCAAAGAAAGATATCGCAATTTAAAGTGAATAAAAAAAAAGTGCCCAAGAAAAAACGCACACCAAAAGCACTCACGCTGGCGCTGGCCAGAAGGGGAGGAGGAGAGTAATCGTCTTTAACTTGTGCCGCCTTGATGCGGCGCACATGTAATCAATTGCGAGGGCAATAAAAGTCCTCAAGTCGGCCATTTTTTGTTCTCGTTGTTGTTGTTGTTGCTTCCCGGCCACTCACTGGTTGCCTTCAATCTCCGTCCGCAAGAAAGTGTTTTTAGATGGAGTGGCGTACACTACGTACACTGCGAGATATTGGACTCAAGCTGGTTGGCTCCAGTGTACCATCTCGACCCCCACCCATCCCACTCCAGTCCGCTTCTCCTTCTACACCCACAAATACTTCAAGGCGTTCATCATGCCCGAGAAGCAGCGTTTCGAATCGGCGCCCGCTTGCTGAAATGTGTGGCAATTGCTTTGGTAAAGCTTTTTCGAGTTTGTCCACGCATGGCATTCAAGTAGGGGTACGGATTGAGCCTTTCACTAAAAAGCACTCCCAATCAAGGCGCCGATAGTGGATGGATGTTGTGTTTTTCACATCGCAGATTTAACGGAGGATTTACTGCGATGGACCAACATGTTGTCCATGCGGCTAAGGATAGTTTATCGAGCAAAAGCTCCTGAAAGCCGCTAAAGCAAATGGATGGTAGATTTTCTGTATCTTCCATTATAACATAAATTAAAATGTTGCAGAACTCATTCAGGGCAGGAAATTTACAGAAGAATAATCTTTTATCAAACTAGAGCAATGCACGCAGCGTTCGTACATAACGAAATAGGTGAAAAACAACCTCATTCCATCCGTTAAACAGCTATAAACATACATTCGTTAACGATCACTTTCGATTTGTTTACGCATGAAAGCACAACCGACATGGGTTCTCGCTCGTATACTTTAAAATGCCTCATTTCGGATTTATTTGTTTGTGACAAGCCAAGTGGCTACCTCATCAAATGATGCTTTGTTTTAGCACGCATGTTTATTACATCATAAACAAAACATGAAGAAAATAAATCTCCCGCCTCCTCTGGTTCGAAACTTTGCGTTGATCATAAACCATTATTTATGGTATTTAACGTTGAGAAATGGTGTACAAGCTGTGCAGGATGTTTCGGGCTGTCTAGCCGTTAGGGATCAACTATCGATTCCGACAGGTTGCAATATGTTTACTACCGGGTGCGGGGAACGATTGAGACGACTTTCTTCTTCATACATGTCAGTGTTACTTTAGCGTATTGCTTGTCTAATTATTTTAATTCATCAAAATCGGTTCCTCGTTGTGGGGCATGATTTCAATGTGTTATTTTAATATCAATTGTAATATCATAATACTTTCATGATACATAACGATACAGAATATGAAGATACGTTATATTTGACTTTTACTATTAGGTCTTCAAGTAAGTTTCAACAAAAGCTTCACAAAAGTTAAAGTTGCTGGTGCATTAGGGGAACTAATATCAGATCTCTAGACTCATAAACATTGGTAGGATAAGTGTTATGAGCCGTTGGGGTTTTGTATCGATTTTGTTTATTTTTTTTTAGACCGAAATCAGTTTTCAGCCAACAAAAACGTCTTTCGCAGGAAACATTACTTGTATTAAAAAAATGCGGCTGAGTAATGTCTGTTGTTCCAAGAGACTTATTCGACCTACCATATGATAACCCCAAATATAAGCAAAGTCCAATAAGCAAGCGCAATCGTCACCACAGTGAAATATACACTTTCAGCAAGTCGTTCTCTGCTTATGGTGGGATCAAAAGGATATCATATATTACGAGCCGCTTCTGAATGGTTAAGCCGTCATTGGAGAACGTTGAAGAAGTAAACATAGATGGAACCGGTCAAATTGTAAGACTCCCCAAGAGTTAGCAATTAATTCTTAAGACAATTTTTGTGTACAACACTGTGTATCAATTTTCACAAAATTTTTAATATTATGCATAAAAAGCTGTCATCTTTCTTGTACGCCTAATAATGTTTTGCTCTACTTCTAAATAAATTAATTAAAGTTCCGAAAATATTATATTTTGAAGGTGATCAATGTGGTTTTATAGTAAAATTATTAACTGGTGAAATTTATGTACCGGACCTTACAGTTAGGCTAAACACATATACCTCAGCCCGTACCGTAATAGCCTTTTTTGTGTCCCAAATATACATAATGTGCGTTAAGTTGATATTTGGGCTGAATATGTTGACATATTGTTAAAATAATTGTTTGTTAAAATAAAATAACATCAAATGATGAAATTTACGCGTGGAACGTACCTTAAAAATCATGCATTTCAATATTTCCCATAACTACTAAAAACTTCTTATTGATCTATTCTACAAATATATTCACAAACACTAGAGATGGCATTTTATTGCCCTCCGTAACATTGCTTTACCAGGATTCCAGGTCTAGCAGTATAAAACTAAACAAAAAACAAGGATTAGTTCAACTATTGTATGTAACTAAATTGTTCACAACAATTGCCTACTCATAAAAATACGCTGGCGACAACTGCGTTTTCTACTTTTACTGCTGTTTTTACAATGCAATGAAAATTGTCGTTTTTTATTACAAAAGAGCCGTTCCCTAATATCTGCAATTCATCCCAATTTACTAGACAAATCGTTTCTTCGGATCCTTCTGCCTCGCGTATTACCATAACAAACTATTTTTTGTGACTGTTGTAAAGTAATCGATATGAAGCTGTATATATGAACATAAAATTGAGTAACAAAATAGAAAGCAAAAACCATTCACAAACCTTTTCATTCTCATGTTCGGTCGATCTTTTGTCGACTGTCCGCTGTATACCACTAGCTGTCAAAGTAATTGCAGCAATTGCTCAATTTCGGGATCATTTACCGAGACCCGAGATTCCTTTACAATCTTTGCGAGGTGTCCTTTGCAGTGTTGATTGAACACCAGCCGGCAACCCTTATAAGGGAACAACAGTACGTTTAATGATGTACTAATTTGACCTTTTTTGCATGAAGCAGCGATCATCACGAGTTGATGATTGTCCCGTGCATTTACTGCCCCATACGATCATTGTTCCCAACCATTCCTCTGCCGATAGGTTAGCTTGAGCTCAGTTAATTTTCATCTGAAGTTGATTGCACTAGCCGTTTGTATGCCGTTTGTCTTCCAGTAGCACTCAGCATGACAATTCCCACAATTGTGCTGCCGTTGTTGTGTCGCCACAATCGAAGGACTTTACGTCTCGTCGGGCCACCTTCTCCGGTTCCTCCTGCCTGCAACCATATACCGTTGCGTACACCATATTTCATGCGCAAAAATATGTCTTTATTGCATCGGGCTTCGGCTCCCAAGGATGGTAACTTTCACCGTGGGGGAAAAGGAGAGAAACAAAAACCACCTTCAGCCCGGTGAGGTGGTAACTGGTTACACCTTCTTCCGAATTTTCGGTAACGACAATTTTCCACGCAACAACAATGCCCGCGTTCAGTAGCGCACGAGCAAAACGCGTCCACGGCGTCGGACATCACAAATCATGGCCCCATTTGCCAGGGTTGCTTTTGGAGTTCATCTGTACCGCTGGTGTGCCATTTAGAAGGGAGTATTTATGATCGTTTTATATAGGGTGGGATGGTCATTGTGAATAATGGTTAGCAAAAAAAAAAACAGAAACAAAAGCAGAAACAACACAATGAGCTAAAACACACAACCATCAGGAGTGATTGTTGTTTTGTAGAAAGCATTCCTGTTAAGAAAATATTCATAATTAAATCATGCTCACATTAATGGATCATATTTCATCTGCGTCATGTTTCCGTGCAGGCATCGCGTACACTATGCAAATTAGAAATAAAAGGTTTACACTCTGCAAGTTTACACAAAATACAGTGGCTACAAAAAAGGTGCAGCAGAGTCGTAAGGAACTCCTAGCTACAACTCAAAACTTCAAACCTGATTATTAGGAAATTGGCTTCATTACATAATAATGGTCCGTCTGATTTAAACTCAATTCAAATGATTGGATTACATATTTTACTGTCGTCGTATGTAGTTATTTAACTATATCTTCAAAGAAAAGCGGGCATAATTCTTATGCCATGTTTAGGGTCCGAAAATTTTTAGTTTATATTCAAACCTTAGTCTATTTCTCATTTTTCGGGGTAAACTTAAAACCCTACGCTTGACGATAGGAAATTTGTTAGAAATTATTGTAAAAATAATTATTTTGTTTTAACTTTAATCGTGCAGCTTCTATAATGTCCGCCATTCAGAAGGTTGCCGTAAGAAGCGTTATGCTGCAACGTAGTGTAGTTTCCAATTTAAGTAAGAAAACAATATATTTTTAGCCAAAAAAATGGTAAAGTAAAGATATATATTCCATTTTTGTACATACATAAGTAGTTAACTTTTGACCTCGATAGGGCAAAAGACAAGGAGGATATGCATTTAGACATTTTAACTCTCCTCAGTTCAACATATGGCTGATAATAGGGCAAAGAGCCGTTGTAAATGTAATAAAATAATAAAAATTAAAATAAAGTAGTTACCTTTTAAAGACATTTCTATAATCTGTTTAGTGACTTAAAACAAAAATCGTTCGTCCCAATTAATTATTTTTTCATTATTCAATGCTTAATTTAATGATTCGACCTTTTACACCCATACGCCTTGTTATATATTTCCCAAAAAGCTTCCGGATTACGGAGGTTCCGGTTCCGTTGTGCTAATCGGCAACACCTACCAACCGTCCCTCCTCGGCGCTACCGTTGTGAATGGCATTTCAACGTTTTTTTTTTTGCGGAATTTCCCCTTCACAGGTTTGATCACGGTTTTTTTTTGTCTGGTCTCCCTCGCTCTGCCAAGCATCACCACACGCAAACCAATTGGCGCACAAGAAATACGACCCAATACTACGGGTCGCCCCAGCCCCGTTTTACCGCCACCATCTTGGTTAATTAAGTTAATTAAATTAAAATTTTCAGAAAATAAAAATTACGCTCATAATTTATAATGGGCGTCCAAGGAAAGGTGTACCATAAACGCCACACCGATGGACCAGCGCTGGGAAGGAAAAACGCAACCAAACGGGCGGATGAATTATGATTGGGTCCACCAAATGGCCAAACGGAGAGAAAAAAAAAAACAAAGAAAAACAAACCCATTCCAATCGGGCGTGGAAGGCAAAGGTACATGAAGAACTCGGGGAAAAATCTTCACCAGCCATGAAACGGCCCTAGCTCGGTTTTCACCATTTTGCGTGTTTACGTGGACAGCACTGAAACGAATTTCCACAGCGAAGAGATAATCCTCCCCAGACCGTACTAATGCAATAGACGAGGTGGGTGTAAGGGAGACGGCTGGAGGTGGTGGACGGTGAATGGAATGGAACCTTCGCTTGGCACTTGAAAAACGGCCTCACCACGGACTGTGTTTGCAGCTGAAACGAGAGCTGCCAGCTGTGTCTGTAGGCTACACCATCATTGGACACTCCACCATCGGTTATTGCGCCGCCTGTCTCTATTTCTTTTGTGCGCAGTGGAACGGCTTGGGCCGGGGTTTGGAACCGCTGGCCAAGCTCGGGGCCCGGCGTGAAGGATTCGGCGGCTTTCTGGCCATTTACATTTTATAGTCACCCTGGCTAGATACGATACGGCTGAATACAGAGGGCAGCTTTTGAGCGGCTGTAGCACCGTGCGAGCAGGTCCGGAATACTTTTGCACACGAGCAATCACGCAAGGTGTTACCGAGCGGTATAAGTTTTGAGGTGTTTTTTTTTTTCTTTAGCTTCAGGACACTCAAGCTAGGCGGAGGAAACCCGTGGGGTAGCCTTTCACTCCGGCCCGCAAGAGAGGAGTCTTGTAATGATAGCCTTTCTAGCGTAATGGACACAGCTGCGAGACTATGGCCGATAGGAAAACTGTAAAGCAAGTTTTTCCGACAAAGGCCATTTTTGACTTTCCCATTTTTTTAAAGATCCGGTTCGTTACAAAAAAATCATTTTAATATTCGCACCAGTAACAACTAAGTAACAGCTAAGTAACAACCCAATTAGTATTTCTCGAAAGCTTTTGCATTGAAGTTGAACTCTGTTTGTAATGTAAAATGCTTTACATGTGCTTAAATGCTTGTAATGTAAAATGCTTTATATAATCTACATTTATTCTCAACCAAAGGAAGAATTTTATGCTCGGCCATGTAGCATGAAATTTGAAACTGTTTCATTCAAAGTTCAAATGTGTATAACTACTGGTTCATGGCTTGAAATATTCGCTCTGTGTTGTTTTTGAAAGTAAATAATTTGTTTATACATTTAGTGTATAAAATAAATGTTTTCAATGTGTATTTTATTCATTTCAATCACAGAATTCCTTATGAACCCTTAAAAATGCTAATTTTTCCTATCTTTTTTTGTGATCATCGTTCATCATTTGAATATAATAATGGTATTACGGTGGTATTTAAAGGTAAACGGTTAATGCGTTCCAGATAAATCCGCGTATCTCACGTTTCCTCTAAAACATCGTTTATATGTCGTATTAAGGGATCAAATACTTATTTCCACGTTACGAAGCACTTTCGAAATTCATTTTTATGTGTTTATTTCAAGAAATACAATAAAATGTTATGACAATTATTTTTTATAATAACGAATTGTGACGCATTTTTGAAATTTGAAAATTAACACTTGAGTGTTGCTTACAAAACTACGCGAAATGTCAAATTGTTAAAATCCGCATATCTCCAAATCCGTGAAAGTGGAGAACTGCGTAACTCGGGTATTGACTAGACCGGGTATATCTTTAGAGTATTTTTTTAAAATAAAGATCAAGTTAAATCTAAGGTTACGAATAACAAGGGGAAACAAAAGTAAACGTACACACCCTGGAACATTTTAAACCCAATCTGCATCGATAGTACTCGGTACTCGGTGCTCGGTATTCGGTACCCTTAGAAGTCAGAATCCGTCAATCGGAATTTTAAAAAAATTGATTTCTAAAGTTCAGTAAAAATCCAAACTTTCAACATTAGAAGAGAGCAATCAGCATAAAAAAGTCCTGAATTAGCCAGATTCCTAACTCAGTTCCAAAAAACACGATCCTTCGGGGAATTTGTCAATGCTGGACTGCAGACGCTTACTGTCATTAAAACTTAATCCAAGATTTTCTGTTTTGCTTAAGAATAACTAAATAAATCGTTTTTTTTCTGTATTCAAGTGTCTAACTTTAGAGCTCAAAATCTTATTTTCTTCAAGTGGTAGTCATTATCATCATGATGTTGATGATCGAAACTTCATTCAATAAGACCTGGTCAATGCAATGCAAAACTGGTTTAATCCCTTGTAAGTTAGGTGTCTCTTTATGTTTTCACCGATGAAGTCATCTAGAACCGCTGGAAGGTTTTTTTTCTCTCCTCCGGTCACCATAATCACGACAGTAATTTTATCATTTCCATCAACATCAGCGTGTGCTGCGGCACTTGCGCAGCAAAACACCAGTGAAGCTTTCCTTCACGAGAACGGCCAGACCAAAAAGTCTAGAAAAAAAACTCTAAATTTATAGTCTTATCACCCTGACCTAATGCGAGCAAACACATGTTAATTGCGTGTGTGTAGTTATCGTTTGTTTTTCCCATTCTGCTTCACTTGGCACCGGGTGGCGGGTTTGTTTGCTTAGCCTACGAATTTTCAGATACCACGTTGCTCGGCATACCCGGTTGGAAGAAAATTGTGCCGAAAAGAGCATTGCGCACCAAAGCAAGATGAAGGTGTCCCAAACGATATGATGTAGGGGGGGTAGGGAGTCCCAGCAGGGCACAGTACAGTAAATAGTTACAGAAGACCAAAAACAAAAACAACAACCGGAGTCCGGAGAGAAAAGAAATACCGCAGAATGTATGCGTACCAGTCCCAGTTCAACGAAAGGTACAAAGTTTAACGCAAGCATCGCATAAACTGCGTCTCGCACGTAGATGAGGTCCAGGTTTTAGTGCATTTTAGCAAAACACAAATTCCTTCTTCATCGTCATCGCGTGCGAGCCAAGAATAAATCGATTTTTAAACTTTTGATTGTAATTCTCCTTACTTAGTTATATAATGTTTTATACTAAAACAAACACACCCACACACAACATGCGGCAAGTTGTGGAACGAGACACGAGCTGAAAATGGCTGAAAACTAAACAGATCCCATGCTCAAATATGTACCAAGCAGTCACCAATGCACCTTTTCACCGTACAGTGTACAACTTTTCTATCGGACATTTCTTTACCACATCGTTGTTTGGTGCCCTTTGGCTTTGTGTGTTAACAAAGTCCTAAATCTTACGCAGTGCTTTGGCTTATGGACAAGGGTGAACCGTATGTGCCTTGTTTGCGTATACGCACGATAATTTACGCCCCAGGTGTTGTGCTTGAGGTGTACGAGAGGTCATATAACGATCTCGATCGGGAAAGACATTATTAATTAATTGTATTAAATTACCCTTTTATTGATTTCTTACGACAATTGATAGAATAGAAACAAGAAAAATGTAACATTTAAATGTAAGATAGACACATTCGGTTGGACGGTCTAAATTGTTTACTGAAAATTACTAAAATCATCCAAAAATCTATATGGAAGTTGAGAAAAAAAGATTTAAAGGCAATAAACATGACTGATAAACGAAACAATGTTTTCCACTGCATTCTAAATTTCAAAGTAAATAAAGTCAACATAAAATAGTTCACGAAGTTCAAGCATGTTCTATGATGTACATCAGACAAACATATTTAGTTTGTTTAATTTTATTTGCTTGATCGGTACAAAAACCTCGAGAGGTAGGCCTGCCATTTGACTTTCTTTGACTTTAGTTACCAGTAGCCGGATAATCAGTGCGGCGTGCGGAGGAATGGTTCGAATGGAATTTTGGACCAAACCTGTCGTGTGAAGATGGGCGTTGCGACCAAATACTCCATCGGTTTCAATCTGTTTGGTTTATATTTAAGTATTAAATTTATACGATTTCTAAATCTTTATCTACACTCATATAATTTAAACTAATACTTCTGTTTTTCTATTTCCTAAATTCAAGTAAACAAATATGTCTTCTGTCTCCTTCGAACGCATCTTGATATATCTGACGCTTCCAGTTCTTGACCCAACTAAACGTCCCAATTTCTGCTCCATTCCTTCCTATTTGATCCCAATTCTATTGATCTTCTTGAAAATGATTTTAATGGAAATGCTTGATAAACCTTTTAAGAATTATAACTGAAATTAAAGATGAAGCCTGCAAGTCTACTAGATACGCAATTCGGTACTTACCGCTGCACAAGAGACCTATACACGCTATACAAGAGACCGCTATGATCTACCTCTCTATCGGTCACTTTAGCTGCTTGCTTGGATTAGGATGACTAACTAATAGAGGAAATAACTGTTAGGATTTTTACTCGATACTGGCGTGCCTTGTGGAACTCTGGATGGCATCAATATAATAGGACGTACTAACATAAATGTAAACCGACCATTATCAAGAGATCCACAGTTGCTTCAATGTAGAAACACGCTCTACGGCTCAATTGACCTTTATCTCCTCCATGTACAAGGTACTTAATAAGCTATTGGAAATCTTCGACTTTCGAGAAAATATAGCTAAGTGAACGACCACGTTTTCTACAGTAAAGAAATGTAAATGCTAAATGTAAATTTTAACTTAAATCTTTGTTTGGGGTTATTGGGGTTGGGGACTATTGGGATTATAGCTAAGAAATAAAATACCAAGTGTAGACGAACCGCATAATGGGAGTGATAAAATGAACTTATAGAATCAACTTAGAAATGAACTATACATGCACTTAGGAATAAACGAGATTCAACTGGACCCTCGACGTGGTTACATCTATCCCTTGAGAAAATAGCAATATCAAACAGTTTTGTTAAGCGGATCAACCAGTGGCGGATCTAACGGTAGGCAGAGCAGAGGCAAAGGGCCTCGCCGTGTGGGGGGCCCCAAAAAAAGGTGTTTAAAAGGAAAAACTGTTTGAATTGTGCCAGAAATGGGCTCGAAAAGCGTCGCTTTTACCCTCTCCGGATGCTAGAGGGGCCCCGAAGTGTATCACAAGGGGCCTCTGGAAAATAGCTTAATCCCCCCCCCCCTCCCCCAGCCTTCCCGGTTATTTCTTGAATTTGTTTGACCGCCGCTCCCCAAAGGAATTTTTTTTTATTAGGGGCCCGGCTACCTTTTAGCCCAGGGCGTCCAAGAGTATTGATCCGCCACTGGGATCAACAGTAGAATAAACAACACACTCAATAGCATATGTAACAAATGGCAACTACAAACGGAGTTTAATATATGATTGGTGATATCGGATGGTGATCTTCTTCAATCGTATTTTGTTAAACGAATCAGGAGTTTTCAAAAAGAAAATTGTAACACATTCTCGCTCGGAACTCTCTTGTTACCCACAAATACCGAATCGAATTGCCAACGGGTTTCCCACTGCAGACACGGCCGTGGTCTGCACGATCCGTTAAACCTTCGCCGAAAACGCCCAAAGAAAGGCTCGACCGGACCATCATCTATTTAGCAAGAAAAACAAATAGTATTACCTAAGTTTGCAAATACTGTCCTGTGCGAAATGGTGCCGATTGCCACGCCTGCTTGGAAAAGGAAACCTTGGCACGCGGTACACCTTCACCATAATCCTGGCAGCATTTCTTCGATGCTCCGGTTTTCTAACGCTCAAAGGATGCAGGATTCTACCCGTGCTGAAGGACAAGCAGTTGGGGTATCGATGGATAACCGACGAGTCCACTGTTCTTCGAGGTACAGAACGTACCGGGACCGTTGAAAATTGCAGCCGCACCATCCCAACGATTGTGCCGATCGAGCTAAAAGGGGAAATATTGTGGGTATCGGAACAACCGAAAAACCCACGATCGGTGTGTGATCGGTCGGCTACGCGGGTAGAAAGACTTTCTACTACGGGCTTTCAACGAAAATGAGGGAAAAATGCACGTAATCTTACAGCGCTCATCGGTTTAAAGAAGGATACCCTTACCAGACAAAACAACCCGACCCCGGGGGTTGTTGTGGGCAATTTGTTATTTAGTGTGACAATTTGCTGCACATTGTTTCGCAGCATCGGGATTTCGGGGCCGGTGGCAACTAACAATGGGATCCTACCGGATCCCTCATTCTGCCATTGTCTTCCAATTAAATTTTATGATGGCTCATTTGTGCGAACAATTCCCTCTATATCTCCGGTGTGTGTGTGTGTGTTGGTTGGGATCATCGTAGAGAGGATCACTTGTGATCACTAAATTACTGATCAATACTGGGTCGTGCATAATTAGGGGTAGTGACACTCGGTCCCTACAATTTACTCTCCTTTCCGCACCATAATAGTGAATGTTTGGGTGCCTAAACGGGCAGGTTTATTGGCAGCAGGATCAAACGAACCGGACCGTTGGAGCGTGATCGTATGTGGGGGTAGTCGGATTCCTTCCCCTGCTGGAACGCGTTCAAGGACAATGATCTTTGACAGACGAAAGAAACGAACACATTCCGTCACGCTTTGTTCGGGATCCGCTATTTTGGGTAGAGTTGATATTTCACTTTTCTAATGTTTGTTGCCGTATGACGAAGGTGGTTGTCATTCGTCCCGAGCGATTTACTGAGCAAGCAAATAAAACTGATCAACAGGAAGATGCAATAAATAATCGTTGGCTTGTCGGGTGTCAGATTTTATTTCCAAGTGTAAATAGAGCGCATGACAGGGAATGTTGTACATGGCCTGGATACTGGGCAAACGGGGTTGTGTGCGCAACGGCATGGCGCATGGTGTTGCACGCGGATAAATATAATAATATATGCTGTGTGTTCTGTAGATAGAACCATACATTATGGACCATTTTATTTCGTTTATAATCTTCAAAAATGTAATTAAATAACCCCCAAAATGATGTATGATGAACTTCGCACATAAATTATGCGAATGGCGAATGCATTCTTTGCACACTGCGAATGCGTTACATTCCACCCCTGAGCGTTGGTTCGCAGCTTTTCTACCGCCGCACGGACTAACGGGTCACAACGCACATATGATTAGTATCGTCAATAGTCATGGCAATTAACGTTTAACGGCACCTGTAAAAATTAAACAGTTTGATTAGGGCCATCAAAAGAATCGCGGCCTTTATGGCTCAATGGTGTGGGCCTGGAGAAAAGGGGGTATACGGTAAGGGTGAGGCAATATTTTGTACCGGCCCCGTCTGTCTGAGTGTGATGGCGTTGATATCATTCGTTGTTGGCGTACTTATTCAATGCCAGCACATTCTTGGCGGCCATTCTTGGGGTCTGTTGTCTTTCGGGGGTTGGATGGGTAGCTTGGGTGGATGGTTGCATTCAGCCATTACGTCGATCGATGGGATTATTATCGATTCCAGACAGACATGCTGAAGGTGTAGAATGACAGTGACGTGCTGCGATGTCGGACGCCAAATTCATTTCTTTTCTAGGCGAATTGTTACAATTTTATCCAACCCAATGCGAAAAGTCCCAAAGCACATTCAGTTGTCCGTGCTACAGAAGCTAACAGATTTAAGGTTAATATTATTTTGTTACATACTTCATATAAGTTACCATTCATTGCTTCATTTCTGTGTCAATGAACGATCTTAAAACAATGAATTGTAAAGTATATCAAGCAATATCGCGCAACTATTTAAGTTATAAATCTTCTATCTTCAATAAATTCTTAAGCTATCAATCGATCGAACTAAGTTTGAGCATTGATATTAATCTGTAAAAGAAGGCAGGTAGGTCACAAGTATTAATAATAATGTTAACAACGATATAACATATAAAGCTTTTGTCAAGCTAAATTTTTCTAAGAAACTCTATTTTTGGTGCATTATTTATTCAATTATCAGCACAGTATTGAATAACTATGTCTAACTTAGTTTAACCACATAAATATCACCATCGTGTTATTATAATTGTTATCGTTCTGTTGTATACAATATCTTGATATCAGATTTTTTTTTTATTAAAAATCTTTAGTTTATGTTTTATTTGCAAGTATACCTCACTGATTTAGTATCTTTGCTTATTTGTATTTGCTCCCATTCTTTTGCTTTCGTTGACTTCTTGTATGGTCAAACCAACATTCGGAGGAGCAGTTCAGATGAGATTTGGTGCCAATACCGCTTGTGATCGACGTCGCTACCACTACAACGAACTGCTTTATTTGAATATGCTAATTCAAATACGCAATTACCCTGTTTCTGAAAGTCTTAGCAATTAAAGTAGAGTAGAAAGTTCTTCTTTCCTTTGCGACAATATATCATAGAGCTTGTCCTTTGTTTTCGAGATGTCAAGCAAAAGACCGATGAAATGATCTTCTCAAGTATCATTGGTGTAACAAATGTCCCTTATGTTGATTCTCTGCTACAAATGCGGCCTGTGCGATTTTTCGTCCTTGATCTAGTGGTTGTAATCCTTGAGTGGATCATCCCATTTTTTTGGGAATATGGCAAATTGGTCAGTCAGTTTTGGATCCAATATACCGAAAAAACACTTAGAAATTGTGAGAACAAGCACAAAATATATTAAAATATTTTAAAATTATTTGTTATGAAAGGATTCTAAATGCATGATTTAAATTCGTTTCGTCAGTTTTTGTGACTTTACCCAACTGGCTTCTGTATTAAGGTTCGTGCAATTCTAGCATTAATGTAACAGCATAAAAAAACTGCATACGAAATCATAACCCCGACATAAAACTAATTTATTCTGCCTGTTTGTTGTTTTAATCAATTTGGTACAACCGCAGACATCGGCAGCAGTTGTAAAGATGTAGCAGGACAGCGAACGAAAAAAAAAACAAAATCAATCCACCAACGGAGCAAAAAAACAAAGAATTCTTCCATTCCGTGTTCCAAGTGCCACTCCAGTTCGGTCGGTTCCGTTTTTATATCAGTTAGGGAATTTATTCTACCCCGCGCAAAGTGAACCCGTTCTGCTCACCGTCCCCGGTTTTGCAGCACCGATACACGGCATCGGTAAAAAAGGGAGTTTTATTTTCATTTTCTAGCCAAAAATATGCTTTATTACCGCACCCGATGGTAACAGATTTGCTTGGCCATGTTTCACCTACCCCTCGGGTGTGGGGTGTACTTCAAAGGGCGGAACCTTGTGACCCCCGTGGGTAACTTGTCGCACACACACACACACTAAAGAACCCGTAGCACCGCCGTGTCGAGACCGCCGCGTTGTTGCCCTGCTGCCTAGAATCCTGGTACCCCGAAAAAGCAGCGCAAGGACGACAAAACGACATAAAGAGAAGGTAAGGTGCTTTCGTAAAAGGGTAGCAAAGAGGGGGGAAAATAACATAAACTGAAGAAAAGAATATAAAACGCACGGAGGACGCACTGTTTAGCGATGGTGTTGCGCTTGGTGGCGTGGGTGATGGCTTCGTGGCCATATTACGGTCGTGATTCATGGTGTCGTAATTTCCGCCATTAGGAAAAAAGGAAACGGATGGGATTATGATTGTTGGAGCAAACCCCCTCCTATTTTAGCATCGCCAGCTTGACACGGTTGGTTTTTGGAAGTTTGTTGTACGGGTCATGCGCACGGGTTGACTTTTTTGAATAGAATTGTTCTGATTGAGAATAAATGTTTCTCTACCAACCCGCAACATTAAATAAAAGTAACAATAAAATTAGACAACAGTATAGAAAACAGTTTTTAGTGTTTTTTTTCTTAAAAATTGAGGTTTTCTTGTTATTAATTTGTTAAATAATTTTCTATTCACATATTTTTCAAAAACAAACTATAATATTTCTTCAGACAATTTTTTTTTCATTCAACATTTTCAGACCAAAACAAATTCTCGTTATTTGAGTTCGAGTACGAAACATTATGATTCCCTAGACCAAACAGATCCGTATTCCAGTAAGAGTGTTCTGTTTCGATCGAAACAAATTTGGCAGCAACATGTGGCCAACCATTTTCGTGACGGTTAGCTACTGACTCGTGACTATTCTCGCGTTTTGGACGTCATTAAGGACATCTCATATCGTGAGGACTAACGCAGTTCTTAATATATATCTTCCTGTTGATCCCACCGTTTGAAGAGAATTTCTTGCTGTCGGCAGGGAATATTTGTTTATTTTATTCATTATTTAATTATTCAACTGTCAATAAAGCCTTGTTGACTTATATTACGCGTCGTTTCAAGTTTTTTAAAAAGGAAACATATATTTGAATACATACAAACAGCAAGTAAATTTTATTGAATACCCTGCTTTATATAAATCGTAGAGTCTTCAAAGCCGTAATATGACACATTACATCTAAAAATGAATACGAATTAGTAATTTTTATGCCCTATTATCAATGAAAAGCTTAACAAATTTAATCAAACCCAAATATATATATTAACATAACTTCAATTGGGTTATCTTAATCTTAATCTGAAGTCTTAGTTGAAATATATAAAAAAAGAGTTCTGCTAAATTGCCTAGCTCTGTTTGTGATTGGTTTCGTCAACGATCTGTAATAGAAAGCTGCCAAACCGCATGCTTCCCAAAATAAACCCTTCCAACACAGTCCTAATACGCTGAGCAGAATGTGTATCGCCAGCGCGTTCGCAGTGTTACCATGGTTGGGAAACGCATATTTAAAGTATCATTTTAGTGCCGCACCATAAAACCTTCATCCACTTTGCTGCTAAATGCAAAGAGCATTAGAGAATGTTCGTTCATCTGCTAGTTCTGCGCGCTCCAGTTCCGTCCAGCGGTCCAAGGGAGCTACGGCCAGGAAACTCCCGGGCGCTTCATTAGCGCAAATGGGAGTTACCAACACTCCCCCCGAATGCGGCGCAGGAGCCTTGACGTACATCAAAAAACCGCAACGGCAAAACCGACGCAATCGCTGTGTGTTTGTGTGCCGTGGAGCAAGGCTCCAACGACAGCCATCGTTGCGGAAAGAAGGCAGCGTAGCGCTATATTTTCTATTCCCCTCGATGCGGATAAATACGGGTTATTACGGAGGGTATTAATCAAACATCATTATCATTGCAGAGACCGCGTTCTAGGGACTGTATCAAACAAAACAAAAAAAAAAACAGTACAGACACTGACGGGGTGATGCGTTCTGCTTCTTCCCGCCAACAGCGCAGGTTCCTCTCTTTCGATCTTTTGTTTCGCTACGAACAGCAGGCTGTCGTCTGCTTGTCAGGAGGCTTTGTTTTTTCTTTGTTGGTAATATGCTGAAGATGTAACCTTTTTTCACCCGAAAAATTGTAACACCAAACATTGCCGGGTTGAAAGAAAGGAGCAGCAGACGAAAAGAAAGCTCCCGAAGGGTTTACGCGTCGATGCACAAGGCGAACAAGAGTAAGATGGCAGTCGCCGCTACCTCCGTCATCCTGCTCTATCAAACGCTCGCGACGCGCGCCAAAAAGAGTGCACCTTAGGCGGCAGAAAAACATGTCCGCTTCGCACGCAGCGCACGAACGCTCATTGGTCGTGTGCAGGGTACGCGGGTGACGCCCATTTTTCCTGATGGGGTACAGTGCACCCCGCGGGCGGTGGAAAATGGTTTCGGTGCAGGTACGGAAGGCGCCGGTGAACGGAGGGATGGAATCGAGAGCAAACAACGGTAACAAACAATCACAATCGCACACGCATCGCCTATCAGTCGACTGGTGTCAGCTCCACTACACGAACGGAAGGCAACGCAGCGTTGATGTTTGTTGTGTTGTGGCCGTCGTACCGAGCGGAACGTCGTATCCACTCTCTCTCGCTGGTCTGTGCTGCCGCCGCCTGTGCTTTCAGTGCGTTCCGGTCTGGAGTGTTGGCAAAAAGAATAACAGTGCGCTTTCCGTGTAGAATGTGAACGTATCGTTGCGAGCCAAAAACCGAAAAATAAAAATACTCATGGCATACTGTGCGACACGGGGTGTCGAATGTTTGTTTACGATCGTGTAGAATCGGCTGTGTTTGTGAATGGCTATGAGGGTGTGCAGGCAAGTGATCGGTTTTAGCGACGGAATAGTTGTGCGTGTGCATATTTAACAGTTTTGTAGCAGCGTAGAAGAAGCGCAAACAGACAGGAAGTAGCGCTGAGGTGAAGTGAGTGAAACTAAATTGTGACCAACGTTGAAACAATGATGCGTACGCTTCGTGTGTCGGTGTTGTTGGTTTAAACAATCTACCCCACGGTGACCGGAAAGCTCCGGGTGTTATTGTAGCGCCTGAGTGCGCTTACATCTTACGACAAGGATTAGAACCGCATATTCTCGCCAGTGAACGAACTGCAACCGCGTGTGTTCAAGATGGTGTCCTACTATAATCACTTTGCGATGTATCCGAAGAACCACAGCGCCAATCTGCCGTACTCGGCAACCTCCGGGTGGTACACGGGCAACTACCAGCATCAGCCGCCCCATCCGCAGTTCATCGGCGACGGTGAATCGTCACCGCAGCCCACCATGTACTATCCCCATCCGCACGTCTTCCACCCGCAGTCCAGCCCCGATTGGAACAGTCACGAGAACTTCGCCACATCGCCCCAATCGGGGCTGGGGCTTACGCACGGCCCGAGCCCGGGCGGTGGGGCCGGATCGGGTGCCGGGTCCGGCGGCGGTGTCGGCCCCGGTGGGCTACATCTGGGCCAGAACCCGAACCTACATCATCACCACCACCACCATCATCACGGCAGCACTAACGGGGGCAATGCGAGTGGTAGCAATGCGCACGATCATCTTACCGATGGGCTGCACAGTATACCGTCGCCGCCGATTACCGTGTCCGGGAGCGACATGTCCAGCCCGGGCGCCCCGACGGGATCGTCCTCGCCGCAGATAACTCCCCGCCCGACACCGGTCAAAAGCCCGTACGAGTGGATGAAGAAGCAGTCCTACCAGAGTCAACCAAATCCAGGTTAGTAAGGTCCTTCCGATACTAGTACTGTGACACGCTTTTGTTACAATTACGAGATGTCTGTTTTATTTTTTGTTTATGTTTTGGGTTTCTGCACACGGGACACATTTACTACACCACACCTGGACTGTTTCGAATGCATGCAATTTTGCTGAATGTTTTCAAGTCTCTCCCTTTTATTGTGTGTACGTAGTCTTGTGAATTGCATTGCCGCTGTGTGTATGTGTGTTTTACTGTTGTATATTTATATTTCTTCGTGCTACATCTATGTCTTCCTTGTTTGCCATCAACGGCACGAGTGCGAAAAAGAACGCCTGCGAAAGCGTGTAAATTGCGGCTAAGAATTGAAGCAGTTGTAACATAACCTCACTTTGAATATCCCTTTTAAATCTGCAAAATTCCTTACCGTCCGACCTTCGGGAAATTCTTCGAATTCTTCTTTCGCTCCTCTTCTTCGAAGTTTTATTGTTTGGCGGATCTTGTACATTTTTGCGTGTGGGAATGCGTGTACACATCGGCAGAAAACGCTACCCAGTAAGGAACACACATTATGCTGCCTTGGTTTTACGAGTTCCCTAAACTCCCCTCCACTCACATGTTATACCGTGTCTACGGTGCGCTTCTCGCACGGTGTTCCTGTTTATGAACCGTCAAACATCGTCAGATTTCTTTCGCTGATCTCCTCTCCCTTGCGAGAGAGACCCCGTTGACGTGCGAGCCGGGGAAACAATTTATTACCCAAAACATTCCATTAAACTGTGGTCACCATGGTAACGTAACCACAATAACTGCATAGGGAGAAGATAGAAGTCGGGTGTTTGTATGGAGCAGGGAGCAACCCTACGAAAACCCATCAAATTGGAGACCATTAAAAATCAAGAACGCAAACGAGAACTTGAAGTAAAGCATGGAATAAATGGGATTGATTTATGTCCCCACGGTGCATGATCTGTTTCTTCTGGTCGATGGTTGGTGCTCGGGGTTATTGTTGTGTTGTTTCCCCTGTTTTCTTATCTTCCCTCTTTGGTTGAAGTTTGACTTCATGTGGCGCAATGGTTGGGTTTTGGTTTTATCCACTGTTTCCAAACTTTTCGCTCACATAAAAACACATCCTTGGAAACTCATTCTTGGCCGGGTTTTGTGTTCCACTTCCGAAATAGCACCGGAATGGATATGAAACGCACCAAAGAGAAGCCCTTGCCACCGTTGCGGAGTTTCGTTACGGTTTCTGTGTTTTATCAATCTCGAATGCTCGAAAGGCTCTGTTAACACCGAAGCTGTCGCCATTTCTTCATGTTCTACCGTCACTAAATAGTGTGTGTCCGCAGAGTGCAGGCACCGCAAAATGGCTGCATCGGGCTATTGAAGCGTATTGCAAACAGGATCCGCTGCGGGACGTCTCTTGATCCTTTCCGCTGCATCCATAGAAGCACCGGTTGCCATGGCGATCGTCCTCTTCGCTTCACAACTGTTGACAGCTGCCATGTTTAGTGCCGCTCTCCTTTTGCTTCCCTCTCACGCACGCATGATCTAGGATGATTTCCTTCTTTGCCTTCCGAGAACTTAATGTACGTGTTTGGTGCTAGAAGCACTTAAACGAAGGTCGGCACCGAAGCACCGAAGCCCAAAGAAGCCGGCGGCGGCTCGGTTGCGTTTCCCATTAGCACGCTCCCCCGCTCCGGAAATGGGTCCATTTTCGTACGGTGTGCCGGTGACTTTTCCATTAGTCTGCGCGGTCCCGGTAGCTGTGTTGCTTCTACCGATTAGCGTCTAATTTCGTTTGCCACTTGCTATTAAACGGTGGGTTTCGTTTGTTTTGGGCTTGAAAAGACACAGGGCATCGAAGGTGTTCGCTCGAATGGAACAGTAAAGTTTGCTCTAGTTCTAGCGTTGGAGTCGATCACATCTTAAAATTAGTTTTTGTATATGCTTTTTGACGATTGGAAGCTTAATGCACACTGGCACGTCAAGTAAGCCAGCGAATTAACGCTTAAATCCGATAAAAGTTTCGATCAGACACTCCACAAATATCAAAACAAAGCATGGATCTTACTTGTTTGACCCAACTCAGCTCATATTTTCCATAATTTAGAAAACTTAAACAACCATTTTATGAACGTTTGTGCAAATTAATAATAAATAGTTTAACTTTGCAACATACTCTTTTTAAAATTCTTCAAGACAAATAAAGTGCAAATGTTTCGAGCAGAACCAAACAAATAATTCTACATGGTACAACCAGGCGTTATTCAATTTTTGCTCGTCACCGTCTTAAGATGTGAGCTTTCTATCCTAAGATATGATCGTATCCCACTATTTTGCAATGAATGTGTAGAGTGTATTGATTTAAAGCATATTTTAGTACGTCAGTATTAGTATATTTTTAATAATATTTACTCGAATTGCTGCCTGCATTGTTTCGTTACTATTTGTTCTGTTTCTTTTTAATTATCCTGTAATACATTTTATATCCGAATATCCGATTTGTATCCCCTCCGATAGGACATAAAAACATTGAACCGAATGCAATTCAACAAACTTAACCATTCTTGCCCGTTGTTTCTCCATCTCTATTTCTCGATGGTTGTTGTGGAATATAATCTTCCCCAATGTTCCAACTTAAACCCATACCAAACAAAAGGAGGCCTTATCAACATCTGCTCGGCACCATCCCTGCAAGACTTCGCGCCGGTGGAATCTGGTGGTATGAAATCAAAACAATAATTTTGCATTTTCTTTACTGAATAACGTATTTGTTTTGTGCTATGACATTGTTTCTATATACAAAAGCATGTGCCTTGATTTACGCCCTTCCGCATGTCCCACAGAACGTTTAAACCTAGCTGAATGTCTGATCGATCGACTCCTACGCTTTCGAACTCTCTAGCTCTAAAGCACGAACCGAGTCCCCGTACTCCATTTTGTAGTCGTCATGCCCTTTACGGTTGAGCCGCTCACACAACATGGACACTGAAGCGAAACAATAGTGGTGCCAGTTTCTAGAGCAAAACCCTTCTTCTTTTCGTACGTCCACCGCTGACATTATGAATGCGCGCTGTGTGCAGTTTTATTCCGCCCATTCCCCTCCCCATTTGCTTCCACGGCCATTTGCCACAAAAAAAGAATCGTGGCAAATGGCATTGAGTTGGAATATTAATTAGGCATGTCGTCGCTGGCTTCTCCGCCCGATCCGCGCCGACCCCTCGAACGGGTCGCTGCTCGGTGGAACCGGAGCTAGAAGGAACTGAAATCGCGACCGTAAAAGACAGATCGGACCAGGCCCAGAAACGATGGAAACAATACTGACACTCAGTTGCTGCAAAGTTTAAGCTGCATGGTCCCTCCTTCCTCTGCACCCTTCCCATCTCCTCATCACACCCGAAACAAACCGAAGCGTATCACTATTAATTTATTCGCTTTATGTATATTTTTATGGCATTTAATATTTATGGCAGTTTCCTATCGTTTGCCGCTCTAGCTGCTTTCCTTCGAATGGGGAAGCGAACGGGAAACGTCTGACATCACGAGCACACAGCTTGGAAGGACTAGTGTAGTAGAAAATCAAAGGGGGGGCGATGGGCGGTGGTAGATAGTGATGAGGGACGTAAGAAGGGAAAACTTCAAAAAAAAAAACTAAAGCCAAATCAAATCAAAGAAGCCCATTAAAAACGCGCTACTAGATGGTTTCATGTATGTGGGTTGGTTGCTGTTTTCTTCCATTCCTGCTGGTCGTTTTCATTGGTAGTTGTGAGTTTAACAAGCGTTTTCTTCTCAACAAGCTGCGTGCATACCTTGTCCATGTTGACCCCACGGCCAGGGAAGGACTAAAGGAACTTAGGAACCATTGGGGGGAATGATTGATTTTTAGCTCTTTGTGAGTGTGTGTGTGTGGGAACACCACGGGAACGAATGACATTCAAGAAGCTTTGCTATTGAGCACTGTTATTGAGATTAATTTGTAAGTGTGTATCGAAAGTATCTGACACGGACTTTACAACATTGTGCTAAAATAATATCTGATAAACCATAGGTATTTTTTTTATAAAAGTTTTTGTGAATTGTATTGACTGTTTAAGAAGAATTTTATGAAGATATGTTAAACCATAAAAAATATGTTTACCTTTACCAAATTTCTTTGCATTTCTAAAACGATTTTCTCTTAACCATTACGGATGTCTTTAACTTCTGCAAATAAAAACTGTTTTAAACTATACTTTATGCACCCTGCTTTGGGTACAAAAGACTTCAACTTCATGTAAAAAAAACAAAAAAACCTGCTTCTCACACAATCATATCACGTTTTTCCACTATTTTCTCACCGCACACTCACACTTCCACACCCACACACCGTCTATGGATCTTTCTTCACGAATTTGCGTTGTAACAACTGTAAAATAAAGCCAACAAATCTTGCTCGCTACTTCTATTTTCTGGTTTTTCGTGTTTTGTTTTGCAACAACAACAACAAAAAAGATCTCACCCGTATGCGCCAAACTCACACGATGATTTATCAATAGTCAAAGAAACAAAAAAAAATCCCCACACTAGAAAACAAAGAAAGAGTGCTAATGATGTTTTTTTCTTCTCTTCTTCTTCTTCTTCTCCTTCTTCTTCTTTCGACCGATTTGCATTTTTTTCGCAGGAAAATGTAAGTATTTGGTCAAAACCGTTGGACACATGCCGCCGCGGGCTGGTTCCACTTCTTGCGCTCTCTTGCCCTCTGCCCATTGCCCCTCCCGCTTGTTGGGTGCTTGCCCCCCCCAAAAACTCTCCCCCAAAACACTCCTTCACCATAACCCCGATGCAAATTTCCACAGGTAACAATATATCACTTGTTCATTTTTTTGTTTAATTTTTGTTTTCTCAAGAAAAGTAAACCTTTCTGCTGAATGCTGAGTTTTTATTATGTTTGATTTGTTCAGTCGCGTTTCCACACACACACACACTCTTTTGAGGATATTTTTTAAAGCAATCATATATCATTTGGATTGATTGATTCCTTTGGCTGAAAAATGAGAAAAAAAGCCAACAAAAACTCATACAACAGTAGGAAGTATGCACAATTTACCAACAGCTTACAGTGCGAGCGGGTTATAAACGTTATAAATCATCATTTTTTATGCGAAAAAGGCAACGCAACAACGGAAGCCTTTTTTCGTGGACGATATTTGAAGTGCTTACCCACACGACTACAATGTGTGCAAAACATTTAAATAGCAACCTCGCCAAAATGTCGCTTTTTGAATAATCTTATCGTCCGTTTCTCATCCCGAAACGTTGCTTGGGAATTCCCCAAAAACAAAGCACATGCGCCCGAAAAATCGTTTCATATCAATACCCAGCTTGCGCAACCCGAATCGATCCAATCGGGGCACACACGGCTACTTCGATTGGGTTCTTTGCTCACCTTACGGTACCACGGGGAGGATTTTTTTTAATCAAGCCCCCACAACCACCACCACACACAACGCACCACTGCGCAATAATCGATCAAACAATCGCGGCACATCACGCGTTCGTACGAACGGACGGCCATTTTGTTTTTTCCTGTATTATAGGGGCACCCGGACATACGGTATGCGGGGCCCGCGCTCAGGAATCATCGCGATGATTAATCAGTCCGTTTCGATTGTGAGACCTGCGATTCGGGTTTTTGATGGCGAACGCGCGAAATTGTACAACATGCGATGTTCCTTTACGCCGTTATCGTGCATTTGGATGGCTGTCATCGGGCTTTCGGTTGTCGTCATTAAAGTGGTCGAGTTTTTTTTTCGTCCATATCCAGGTACGCGCTATCGATACCGCGAGACCGATCGCGGTGGGAAGAGTGGATGTTTGTACGCAGTTTTTTTTTCGGGGTTTCGTTATCACACCACACTGACAGGGTGATTTGATTAATCGATTTTTCCGAAACCCCTCCAAATTCCTGCGGCTGGTTTGCCAAACTCCCCGGTACGGTTCCCCCATTCGGGAGCGGGGCAGGATCTAGAATGTCATCCGGTCAACGTGAGCTATCAATCATGCGTAAGAAATAGTGATCCCTATTAATCGTTGTAGGTATGTGTTTGGGAAGCAAAATAGAGTACAAGCGAAGTATAAGCTAAAGCTCATACAAACATGACTAGCTTTATCGATACGCATAGGAGAGCGTTGTATTAACAAATGGTTTGGTTTGTAGCCACCTAGGATGTAGGGTAGGTGGCCTAATTGTGGCAATATTGTTGAAGGCCAATATTGCCACAATCTCATATATAAAAATATATTACAATTACAGAGATATTTTTGTCATGAAATATAGACATTATTTAACATTTTTGAATCATTAGCTAAACACTTTATTGTAACTTTGCTTCACGAATATTATTTAATCCAGAAAATATGCCATAAAAATGGTAGACAATTCTTATCGTTTTGTTTATACTGATTTATTTGGGTATATGAGATTTTCATGATTTGGAAGCAGTTTAGTTAGCAGTTCAGTTTATTTAAAAAATAGTGTTGTCTAAATCTGATTCGATTCATGGATCTGAATCTTTGCATTGAATAATAATTCGGAATCTCTATTTTAAAGATTCATGAATCCTTTAAGATGGCTTCTATCAAAGAACTTGTCTGTCATGAACACCCGCCTCCCCATCAGCTGCCAAAAATGGGCCCAATGTACCATTCCGGTACATGATCGAATAGGGCATGATGATCGGCCACTGCTCTGAGGAGAAGTGAATCTTTCGAGAGTCGATTCCTGATTTGATTGACTCCGCCCTAAAGATTCATATGAGTGATTCTTCTCAAAAGATCATCTTTAAAATGCGAAGTATAATGTATTTTTACCACTTTACATTGAAAGATATCAATTTTTCTATATGGTAAAAAATGTATAACTTCACCTTAGATTATCTTTTAAAAAAAATAAAATTTATATAACTTGGTAATATTGTAATATTCTTGATATTATAGCGATAATTGAATCACCCGTCCTAGTTGTTATAGTTCTCAACAGGAAGGCAAATGTCTTTTATCGGGTGACATCAAAGCATAACGTTTTAAAAGATGTCTTTGAACAAAAAAAACTGCAAAACTCGAAAAATCCCCGTTTTTGTTTCGATGCTCTAAAAACACTGCCCCCAAAGCCAGACCAATAAAACCTTTTCCAGCCGGCAACACTAACCGGAACGCTCCGGGGTTTTCGAATGCACCGTAATCCTAAATAAACAACCGGGTTCCAACAACTGAGCAACAAACTATTTGCATCTCGCATCTTTCGCATGGTACCACTTCGGACAAAACGCCATCACCGCCATCTCCGGGCCTGTTTTGTTTGAAGTGTAGATACGATTTTTGTTGTTGTTTTTGTTCCTCCATTATGACACCCCTACCTATAAGAAATGGGAATGTATTTTACAACATAATTGAACCTGCGATCCTTGCGTTGCAGTTTTGCCGATGCCGTTCGGGTGCCTCGGGTATCGGGGTGCCGCGCTCAAGATCATGCTGTATAATGTGCAAGGATCGCTTCCGGGTAGCAGAAGGCCGTGAGTTTCGTACCGTTCCTGCCGTACTGCTGTGCAACAAAGGGCCACGAATGCTGCGGAGAATGCTCGGTGAACCGAAGTGAACGATCACTCTCCGAAAGGTGTCCTTCATGGCGCGATACGGCAAATGAGCTTTTCTCCTTTGCGCTTAGTTGCGAAGAATGCTGCGAAGAATGAAAGAACGGTGTAAATCGTGCCGACAAGGATATGTAAATGATGTTGTAGCGTAAAATTACCTTCCGCTTTTCGGTTTTGCGGCACGATGCAAACGGGACAACATTGCCCCCTTGCACGGAGTTCCTCTCCAGCCAGCAACCAGTTGAGTAGGCGATAAGCGCAAAATTGACAAATGACTACGGCTATCTGTCATCTGGCGGTTTGCGGGCAGAGTCGACAAAACGGAAAAACCATGGGTTGCTCAGCTTGTTGCCAAACAGTCGAAAGCGGTCCCGTGGGGAAAATTGCGAAAATTAACTGAGCATGCGGATGGTTTGCAGAATGGCAAGACGAGGAAGACGACATTTCGTAAGCGTATTTTTGTTGGGTTGGGAAATGAAATGGAACCAAATTAAATGGTAACGATAATTGGTGACAGTGAAAAATATTTTGTAGTTAAAGCGTGTTTGTCATTTTTCAGAGGAAAAACAGAGGGAAAAATATTGACTTTTCCGCAGTGTTAAACAACTGTCATCGTGCTTTGCTGGACAAATCACAAAGAGGCGTGATTTTACTCACCTTCCTTGCGCATTTGCAAAAAAACAAACGAATAATGGTGAAAATAACAATTTGTTAGCCATCATCATCACCTTCCCCCCCCGAAAGCAATAGAACAAGCGATAATAGATTTGTCGTCCAGCATCTCTGTTGACCACTTCACTCGCTAGTAATGTATGTGCTTTTTTCCCATTTTGTTTCTGTTCTTCTTCACCTATTCGAACCAGATTTTCCCACTCCCACTACCCCACCCTTCCACCACCCTTCTTGCCCATCTGCCCACTGATGAAGTATTTTATTCTTTTACAACACACACTACGGCCATGATCGTAAACATTAGGACGGCATAAATAGTTGGTCCTTAAACGTCTGTAAAGGGACCCGATACGGATCGGTCGGATGGGGTTTTGGGCACGGATCCTAAACGGAACCACTTCCAATCGCTCCCAAAAAAAAAAACACCCTGCACCGTTTGTGATGTTTCGGGGGTTCAGTGTCTTTTTTCCGATAAGCACACCGAGCTTCATAAATGGATGATATTTTAGCCCGGGTGTGCACCATGAAGACACCGTGAGTGTCACTATGGTAACCCGGGGGCACCATCTTGTTTCTTCCAGTCGGTCGTTCACGATAAAACGACATTCCGGGTTTACGCGTATATCGTCGTCGCTTTACGATTGTTTCGTGAGTTTTGCCGCTCGTGTTGCATTCGTGTTGGCCCGGCCTTACGTACACAAAGAGTTACGCGATAGTTGTACGAAGCTATATCGCTTACCAGCCGCAGGATTAGGAGTTAGCGAGTTAAGTAGTCGTTTGTCGGGGCGTCGCGAGTCGAGTTTATTTATAAAGCACACGCGGAGTCCTAAGACATCCTAGGACAGTTCGGTTTTAGCACCGGTTTTTATTGTTTGTTTTTATTATTCATAAAAGCAGCTTCAACCGCACTGGTGTGTGTATGTGTGTGCTCGACCAAAGGGGACAAGTGGGATTGTGAGAATTGAACGTGTATTATGAGTGGATTAGAATTGGTGAGGCAACGACACATGGATGGAGCCACCGGTGATATGAGGGTGATATAAGGTTTGGAAATAGTTTTTAGTTTTACTTTAATCGTTCCTTTTTCTGTACGTGTTTGAAAGCTCGATTAAATAAGTTTTTAAAGGGGTAATACACTCAGGCGGCTAGCACAAATGGGAAATTCATTTATTTATTGTGTCGGTTTTTCTGGTACTATTGTTATTGTTTTGGTCTACATTGGGCACTTGCTTTGGCTGCTATACCAGAGTTCAGCTTGCCATCTTCGAAGACTGCTGAGCGGCGGACATCACAGAGCCCGCATCTTTGGGCATAGGACAATATTGTTATTTAATATTTAGTTTTCTTTAAATTTCACTTTACCTTTTTCAATTTTATTATACACACAAAATTGACAGAGTTTTAAATAAGATCGACATTAATGATAAACTCCACATAAATGCTTGCTCCGAAGAGCTGCTAATGCATAAAAAGCAAAATAATCATATATAATGACAGAAAAAACTGTAAGATGTTAAATTTGAACTTCAAACTAAGCTCGTATCTCATGAACAATTTGAAGTTCGGCTTCGAGAGAATTCACTTTGAAGTTTTGAGTTCTTCGGTGTGTACCTTTGGAACGAAGTGTCTCATGAACTTCAGGTAAAGTTACCAATAGACACTACAGTAATTTATTTCAAAATTCTAATCTCATCTCACTGCAAAGTTTTACTAATAAGCCATGTTGTAGACCACCCAACACACCACAAGACATTGTCCTTGGTTTGCCAAATGTTTTGTTCCTCGATTGTTTTCCCTCAGAACGAATCAGAACGAGAAACAATTCTGACACAAACCTTCACTACCCATACCGCCTGTTACGCAACCTCCCCCAGAGAGTAAAGACAAACAAATAAAGACATCTTTCACCGCAAAAGTGGTAACAAACCGAAACGAAACCCGGAACCCAAGATAGATAGATTTATGTACTATCCTTGGACCCACCCGGGGGTGGACATAGTGTTTGACTTGTTTGTGTGCCGTGTCCTTGAGGTCTGTCAACAACGAGCAAGCCACCGACCGAAACTTCCTTTTTTTTTTGGCTTAGGTTAGAAAGGCTCACGGAAGCCCCTTGGAAAAGCCACAGAAACACAGGGACGGTCGCTGCGTGATGAATGATAAATGTTTCCCCCGGGCGATTGTGCGTAACGAATCAAGTGATACAACCATTATCCCAGCAGGGGATGCACTCCCTCCAGGGAGGTAAAGCGTCCTGTTGCATCTCTTTCCCCCGGGCCAGACCCATACCGAAACGGTTCATAATCAACGCTCAGCGAGGTGGGCGACGTTATGAGGGTGATGATTTGAGGACATCATGTCTAAAGTGTCACACCGTTGTATCACACCTCCGCGGGAAGGCAACGGTGAAAGGTGGTAGTGAAAGCACGGTACAGCCACACGGACAGGGAAGTGTCCCAAAAAGGGCCCAGAAGACATCTCACTCTGGAACGGCACAGGCAGGATGGTGCCCGATTAGGCTGCTTTCTTCCGAAGACACACCGTTTATGGGTGATTTAGAATCGAACCGTAATCGATTTGCCGTACGGAAGGAAAAATAAAAGGAAAGCAAATAGCACACAGGTACACGATCACCCACAAACACACTGCCATTCGGGTCTGCGCGACCAAGCCACCAAGGCGCTCGCAGCCCCCCTAATATATGGCCCAAAATAAAAAATTGATATCCATTATTATATTGATATTTATCATAAAAGTATTAATGCTTTTATTGCCGCTAGATTACGGTGTAATTATTTACGATGCGCCGAGATTCCTTTTTTGTGGTGCGCTATGGGAGGGGGGGCATCGCACACGAACACATGCTCATGTGTGTGTGGTGGGATGGGGTGGGGGGGTACGGTAGCTTGAAGGAGCTTGACCTCCTCCTAAGACTTCGCGGGCACTCCCTTTGCTCCCGACAAGGCGAAAATCTTCCCCATCGGTCATCGTTTTGCCTAATCCATCTAGCGTGTGTGCATGATAAAGATGCCCTGATGCCCACGTCCCTTACCTCACGCACCCAAACACCGGACACGGCAAATGACAGTTCGATAAGGTGATCCCGCTTCCAGCTTTGCGAACGGGAAGCTTCCGCTTCTTCCGAGGCAACCACGTCAGACAGTGTGACCACACACAAAAACCTTGTAACGCAGACCGGAGACTGAGACAGATAGGACAGCTAGCGGACAGCCTGGTAAGGGAAAGCCAATTCCTTTGATGTTTTTGCCCTGTTTGAATGGTCGGTTTGTTGGATAAAAAAAAAAGCCACACCAAACATCAAACACGTCTGCCCCCCGTGTGACGTTGATAGTCCCATGTGAGGGAGGGAAGTGACAAACAGGCAGTGGCACAAGGGGCCGACTTTCGGCGCAGAAGGTAAATTTGGTTGTTATCCACACGGATTACGGGGTGCGCTTTTGTCGGTTTGGCATTTACCGGTCGGTTTGTGGTTAATATTCGGTAATCCATTTGTCAATCGATATTATCAATCATCGTCGTATGGGGCTTTTCCACCTTTTTTTTTTGTTTTGCTGTGCCGGCACGGTACGCGGTTCCCTTTTTCGAGCCATTTTGTCGGCTGCGCTTTGATTTGCGCACCGTTGCAATCGTTTTAGTTATTTTATTTTTTAAAAGTTTCAACCGATCGCTACCAGATCCCAAACTTTTGTTGGGAGTGTTTTTGTTTATATGGAGAAGTCTTTTAAAAAAATGTTCATCCACACGTCACGTAATCGTCACTGATCGCCTGCGAGTTGGTTGGGACGCGCAGAGTTGGATTAAATGGGGCAATATTTGCGTGAGGATTTTCTACGGGGCTTTCCGGCAACGTGTTTCGTTTGATGTAATGCGGCTCTGCGGCGTTTGATGAAGCGAAACAGAGGGAAAGAGAGAAAGAAAGAGAGAAATCCACAATCCATTCATCCGTCAGGTGACATTCACTGTTCACGGTGCAATTTTGAACGATCACTATTGTTTTTTTTTTTTATTATTCGTGGTCCCTCTAGGGGTCGCAATTAGCCACCCCAATTTGTGTGCAATTGTTGAAATAAACCATTACGCTACACGATACCTTCTTGCAAGCTCCAAGGATTAACGATCATTAAACCGACGAAGTGGAGTGGAGTTTCTATGGAGAAACTTTCCAATACACCTTCCATAGCGGTTGTATATCGCACTATAAACTATTAATTACGCCTTTTCCTACAGCCACGTACGTAACACCACCGTTACGGTACAATTGATTCGAAACTTAACGGTTTTGCTGTGGCAGGATTATGTTGCCCAACGCGCTCCGCGTAAAACCGAAAAAAATAACCCCGCTCCGAGAGGAGGGAGACATTTTAAGGCACACCTCACATTAGAAGACACCGGCCTCACTTTGAGGTCACCGGCGAAAGGGTTATTTTCCGTTATCATGGATTAAGGGTGGCGGTGTCGCTTTGAAGTGCACCGCTTTCCGTGAGCCGCCCATGTACGGTACATGTCTTTCTAATACTGGCCCGTACCGAATTTCCCTTCACCATCGGCGGTTAGGTGAGTGATAAAGATGAATAGTACGGAGGCACACTCTAGGGCATCGGTTCCAACTCCTGCACGAATGTGGTAGCCGCATAGTACGATTCGTTTGAAGTTTACTCTACTATTTGAGATGCAAATTTCTAATTCATGCGCAATTGTTTTCCATCTCGGAATGGATGGTTCCTTTCACTTCGGGAATTTATTTCTGTCGGCAGGGAGTCTTTATTGATATGTACTTCATACCAAAATCTGCAAAGATGCGATTTTCTTTGCGAACTCTATTGATACGCCATATTTAAATTAATAAGGTTCAAATATTACAATATGTCCCAATTCTACCAAAACGAAAAATACATCCGAGGACACTTGAGATACCCAAGCCTTATAGAACAAGCCAGTTTGTTTCTATCTGAAACCTTGTCCAAGTGATTAAACAATACGACGGGATCGTACCTAGAGCAACTTAAAATCAAAACAAGACTTGAATTAAAGAATCTTTGGTCTACCTTTAATTTCTGCTCTTCTGGAAACATGGGATATGGAAGTAGAAATTGTAAGAGAGGAAAATAGGAATAGGAATAGGAATAGGAATTCGTGGGGTAAGAAGTTGACTGGAAAACAGTTGAAAAGTATAAAATTGAGCGATTTGAAGGATAGGACTATTATGATCAAACTCTTCTTTAAAAAGTGACGTACGTACCCGGATCGAACGAATTCAACCATACGTCTATACGTGTATACACCGCTATTCTAGCTTGATGATTAGTTTGGCGGGTGGTAAACCAGTTACAACCTAGACCCCGTTCGCATTCGACATGACGCGGTTGTTTTTTTTTTCGGCCAGTAATGTTCAATGTTTCCGTTTTGCGGCAATCTGTCAGATAGGAACGAGTAATTAAACCGAACGCATGGGACCGCGAAGTCGCACAGGTTATCTTTATTTCCAGCCCTATTAACGATGGCGATAATGAAGATATACACGACAGAGGTGAGGAGCGAGGCTGAGTAGAATGGAGGAGATTGGAGAACTTATCTGTCTGCTAGTCACCTTCTTGTCGGCACCCGTGCTGGCATCTTGTCACCCCTTTACTCCCTCTTGAACCGCAGCGCCACCTGGTGGCAACGTAGCTCCAAAATTTTCGTGAAGATGTTTCGGTGTCTTCATCTTACCCTGTAGCTGTTATTGTACATTCACTTCCCGCAGAAGCTCGATTAAATTGAACCGCATAGAGATTCGCACCCTCTGTTCACACATTGTTTTTGTGTCTTTTTATCGATCACGTGGTGAGCTGTGGTGGAGTTAGCTCACGAGTCACGTCACATTCTTTTCTGTTGCCTGCTCGCATATTCATTGTTGTTGTTGATGTCGACTAGCAAGATTTTAGATACCATCCAAATGCACAGCGAGGTACAGAAAAGGTGGAGATCTTTCCTTCTTTTTGGAGGACCACCATCACCACCAGCCGTTCTGCGAAACTGTGGCAATGTTTACTTCGACTGTGGAAAGAAAAATGTGTGTATCTCGGACAGGGAGATGTTGTTGATAAGATCACTCGGGTCGGGCTGCACCCTGACTTCGGGATAATACACGATCACGCGTCACCACCACGTAGAAGATCCCTAATCTAGTGTCTGCAGTTACCGGGGCGTAGGTACCCGGGTGATGGGTGAGGGCACACTGGCAAGCAAACAAGCGTATCACAGTCCCTGGTGCTTATCACGCCACGAGGTTTCGGGTAGCAAAACGGGAGAAGAAGGACGCGCAGAAGGTGCGGCGGATAGATCACCGCAACCAGGCTATCCAGGGTTGTGTGCATGGCGGCGTTGCGCCGTTACGTTGGTTCCGTTCCCGTTTTTTTTAACTGAACGATGGTAGTTAAATATTGACTCACGTACAGCTCACGAACCAGCTCGTCCATCCGCTCACAATTCGGGTGGGCGATACGGTACGTGCGTGCCTGGGGAAGAACTCACCTTTGCCTGAAGTCATAACATGCTTGTTAACACGAAAATGAGTTGTCATTAGCAATTACTTATTGACACATTCCTTCTCGCCGTCGTCGCCACCGCCGCCGGACTTGTGGCAGTACAGAGATAAAGCGACAGACAGTTACAAACACACACCACAAGACACCATCGTGCCGTCTAATTAGCCATGCACAAATAAATAAAAAACCGGGGACTCTTCTTCATGTGCTGCATTTTAAGTGCAAATCGTACCGCCTCTTCAATCAGTTTTCATCAGATTTTTTTTTTCTTTTCATCATTTGCCATTACAGGGAAGACACGGACGAAAGACAAGTACCGGGTGGTGTACACGGACCAGCAGCGGCTCGAGCTGGAGAAGGAGTTCCACTACACGCGCTACATTACGATCCGCCGAAAGTCGGAACTCGCCCAAAACTTGCAGCTGTCGGAGCGGCAGGTAAAGATCTGGTTCCAGAACCGCCGCGCCAAGGACCGCAAACAGAAGAAGAAGGCTGAAACTGGCAGCAGCGGTGTCGGCAGTCTCGGCGGTCAATCACTCGTGGCGGCCCATTCGCAAGCGCACAACGTCGTGCACGGTGGGCAGTCGGTGTCGAGCCTGCTGGTGGACACCAAACCGAAGCTTGAACCATCGCTCCACCTTTCGCACCTGCACCAGATGAGCGCGATGAGCATGGGCATGGGTTCGATGGGGCTGCACCATCACCCTGGCCACCATCCGGCACTGCATGCCCACCTCGGCGTTCCCACATCGCAGCACCAGCTGAATCAGGCCGCAGCGGCAGTAGCGGCCGCCTCTCAGGTGCCTCCGTCATCGCTCAGCATAATGTGATGTGGCTGAGCTGGATGATGATGATCACCCCAAGGCACCCGTAGGTCTCCGGTACATGTCCGGGGTTTTTATTTATTGCCCTGTTGAACACAAAATATGGAACGTAGGCTGGAAACTCCCTGCAGCGATCTACCGAAGGAGGCTTTACGATCGCATCTCTCGCCACGGTTTTAGCGTGACCTTCCGACACGATACGGCCGTGGTGCAGGAGATGGGGCGTTGCAACCAGGTGGAGTGTTCCTGGATGTTCAGGGAAGCGCTATAAAAAGCTCACACAAAACTACCAATTGCTTGTTAGGGAGGAACCTTCAACGATCGGCTCGGTATAGTTTGGAATTAGTTGGATGTAGTAACTAAACCCCTTTTCATGCGATCAATACACGGGGCCCAATATCTTGCCAACAGTCAGAGATGAGATTAAGAGATTATAACAGGTGTATGTGTGTGTGTGGGAGGAGAACACAAGCGAACGGTAATCCATTCTTGACCCCCAACAAACCCCAAGCTGTGTGTCGAATCGAATGGTACAGGTACCGAACGTAAAAAGAAGCTTCACTGAGAACTAAATCAAAAACCAGACCCGTACCCGGACCCGGAGGGACATCGCTACAAAACAACTTTAACATTTAATTCACGTGCAATGTATAAACAAGAAAACGATATACTTTTAATCTTACTAGCATAATAAACGATAAGCAAGCAAGCAGACAAACCATGCGGACGCGAAACGAAGCAAGAGAAAGAGAGTATATGTTGCCGGTGCTTTGCCTAGGGAGTATTATTAAAACTATTCTATTGATAATAATTATTATTACCCTTTTTTTGCGGATAACAAAACCGTTTGCCGGGCGAAGCTGAGAATGACAGCTGTGACTAGGAGGTGTTCGGTAGTTGCGTGACCGCTGAGAAAATGTATAGAAGAAAGCTGAATTGCATATTATAAATTGTAATAACGTTAGGCCGCATTGGTCCGGGTGTGTTGGAGCTGGAAGAAGTGTATTACGACGGTCTGCGGGCCACCGTAATGCCGTTTTCGCCTTTTCGCCAGATCCGGATCCCTCCGGATCGCTTAGGTTTACAACCGTTTTTGTTTGAGATTCATCTCTAAGAGATTGCTGCTGCTGCGTTTGTGAAAGCAGAGAGTAAAACAATGGAAGAAATTAGCTATTAGAAGGTGGGGGGAAAAAACCCCCGCATGGCGACCGGTGTAGTGAAATAATGTAGGAAAAATCAATCGATTAAAACAAATGTAAAACACACACACACACACACAGAGAAAACACACATTAAATGGACGTAGAGACTCACGAAAACTGCAACTCAATAAAGAATAGATTCTGTAGTAACAAGACCCAATGCCCGCGTTCGAGATTTCGTTCGAGTGATTCATTGATTGGTGGTGTTGAGTGGAGAAAGACAGCAGGATAGATTAATGATGCAGTTGAGATATTGGTGGTGTTTTTTGTTTCTCGTCTATACCGCATACTACCTTGGCCTTTGCCGTGTATCATCTTCACCGTAGCCTTCGGAGAGTCTCCCTCCGGGGTGAAAGTTTCCGTTTCGAACAGTTCTCATTGAAGTAGCTGCAGCAGAGACCATCGCTAGAGACACGCTGGTCGCCATTTTGTTTTCTTGTAGCGATTCTACGCGTTCACCAATCTTCTAGCATTGCTTTAATCTCAGCCGAATCCATCCCATTTTGGGAAATACCGATCGATCATGCGAAGCTCTATTGCGGGGTGAGTGTTTTTTTTGTTTCCAACCCCTCCCACCAACCCTTAACCGCACCCTGCACCGACCCTCTGCTTCGCCAACTAGCTCAGCGCACCAGAAGGTGCTAATAGTTTCACACACCAGTGAGAATTAATTGATGCGCATTCCGATAGTTCCCACGGTAATTGCACGGGTCGGTATGCTCTCTTAGATCCCATTGGTCCGAAGAAGCGCGTAGCACAACAATAACGCATCGGCATTGAGCGTCGGCGGTTTGCAGGTTGTAGCAGGCCTGGGGGAAGCTCGCTATAGTAGCGAAAAAACCTTCGCAACAAGGCTGGCACTGTGCTGCCGGTAGCGTACAAGGCGATTGCACAATGGGCGCATAGGAAAAATGTTGTACAGTGGTCGCTGGTGAGCTAAATTTCACCAGCCAGTAAAATTGATGTCGAAATGTGGTGCTTTGTGTGCAGTGGAATGTCACCGACCACAGTGTTTAGCAGAACTTTATTTCGGTTGTGGTTTTTTTTCTGTTTTATTGGTTGAAATCGCAAAATTTTTGCTTACGTCGGTGTCCGATGACCAAATTTCGAGGGTCCAAAATGATTGAAACGAGATTAAATTATGCTTACGTCTATTGCCTTATCACGCTTATTTCCACGCTTATTGCCAATGCTTTACAACGTTAGTCTGGATGTGGTAGTCGTAACTTCTACCTTCTTTGCACACATTTCATGTCGGAACGTTTACAACATTTGCTGTGATTTGCTCATTAGGCAAAGTATTATGAAAAGTAGAATAAACACATACACCAATCACAGTGGACAGCGTTATCGAGGGTAGCAATTAGGGATGCCGCATTATTAGCTACACATTAGATCCACTCTGTAACGTTCTAAGGTTCTAAGTATTTACGTGCGTAATTCTTCGTGAAAAATACATTTGTTGTAAATGCAGCCCTTACACTGAGAAGCGAAAATATGTACTTTTGGCAAAGGAAATGAACGAATAAAGAACAAAATGCAACCAAACAGATTGAAAGCCGTTTTTTTTACGTTCAGTTGAAAGAACTTGACTTTTCGTTAGTTATTCAAGATTATCTTTTCCTTTCCGCGGTTGAAGGAAATTAGCTTTCCAGAGCGGACACAAAGGATTATCTACCAAGGATTTGTGGCCGTAACAACAAAACCGGCGGGATGTAAACAATTCTTCCACCCAGACCACCGTACATCCTGCTACGGGCGTCAAAGACTTAATTGACCCCAGCGTCTTCGCAGAATGTTAGACGAGCTTTAATGTAGGTTAAAAGCAAAGAAAAAGAAAGTCTTAATCCAGAAACATGTCCAGACGGGCACAAACAACCTCGATCTAAGCAGTGCTGTAAAAACTTAATCCAAATTCGTTTCCTTCCTTGCCAATAAATCATCAGCCCGGTTGGCTGTAGGTAAGAATTTTATACGAAAACGCGAAAACAAGCAGAACAAACTAGTTTCTAAATGGTTTGAATGGCTGCCGGGACAGGAATTGAGGAGAGATATTTGTTTCTATCTATTTGTTTTTCTATTCCTTTCTAGCTAGATATTTTAATGCGATTTCGCACTGTTTACTGAGGTTGCAGGGAATTCAGGCCAAATTTCGACTTAATCACAAGAAAGCATGCCTTGATTTACATTTTTGTGGTAACGTAGAACCAGCACAAAGCGGGCGCGAATTTTCCTAACACGAAGGTTAACTTTAACGGCCTAGTAAAGTGGCGATACGTCAATGGTAAATCATTATTGAAGCTTGAAGAAGTTGTTGCTACAGTTCTAGGCCCTTTGGAAAGCAAAGATAGCAAAACGCTGTAGTGAAATGTGTTTAACCAAAGCGAAGTACCGAGTTGCGATTTGTAGGTGATAGCAAAAATGGTTGACCGTTCGGTTCCCAAAAGTAGCTCAAACAATCGGTAAACTTTTCTTCCGAGCCGGTCGACCTAGTCCGTCAGTCATCAGCGCCCGTCGCACGACACGGCCGAGACCAGACCGCTCGTTCGTTTGTGCGGGCATTTCAATTCCCGCGAGAGCTGTCCGATTTTATTGGCCATCGGGGAGAGAAAAAAAAACCAACCGTCCCGACATCCGGAACCGCCGGCACAAGCAGGGAACGGAACGACGCGGCTGCATGAACCGAGTGAACTTGTCGAATGCCAAAAATCGAATAAATAACGTTCGTGTGGCAGTGCGCGCGCGAGGGTGAATCTTGCAATGCTCTGAATCTAGAGTAAGATGATGTTACGGTAGGGACCTGAATCGTGACCAGACTGGTTGTGGTGAAATTTGATACTTAAAGTTGTTTTGCATAAGGAGGCAACAAAAAACACCGCGGGCCGTTCGATGCAAACGTCGCTGGTCCTCGTGGTTAACGGACATGCGTCGGAGCAAGGGTACCAACCATCGAGTTAATTCGTGTAATGTTAACTGTTTTAGTTAAACTTCGTTCCAATTTGTCATTGCAACGAGAAAACCCCGGCGCAGGGGAAAGTGAGATGTGATGAGATGTTTATTAAAAGCCATTTCCGACACATGTTGGGGAGTTGCCGAAAATGTGCAATTATAGTTTTAACTTCAAAGTAAAAATGATTTAGTAATACCTTCTGGTATGCGAGGTTTGTGTAACACCGTTTGGAAATTCTATATTAGCCGGTCCCTTTACACATAGGACTATCTAGCTCAACGAGTACATAAAAGTTAAGGAATGTCGGAAATCATAGACCATATCCTTGTGCTACAGTGAAGACACAGTTCATAGGGATTGTGTTTCCCCCGGGGATTTTCACATTCCAGGATTGTCTTTAACTGGGTTTTGTTTTCTACTTGAAAATTAGCAATTATGTTTTATAATTGCCTTTTTTATATAAATATACACACAATTTAGACAAATGAAAGTTAATTACAGAGATTTATAAACAATTAGTGAAAAGTTGTTAGTAAAATTAATTCAAAAGGCCATTAATAAAATTAATTAAATTAATTAATTTTCCAAAAATATTTTAAATTGTAATATAATAAACAATAGTTTTAACTCGCTTCGTAATGTGAAAAGAAGAAATCGGTCACTGAATACTAAATTTAAACGATATAATGATGGGAATTCGAGTTATTTCTCCCAGCAATTTCTCTGGCACGCATTATTCATGAAACTCGAGAAAATACTGTATATCAATACATAAGACATAAGCCTTAAAATAATTCGTTGATATCTATTGAAAATAAATAATGCTTAAACGAACAAATGACCGAGATATCCTCATTAAACTAATTCAAAAGAGCTGAAAATTATAATATTTTCTGCTGTCTGTTAACGTTTCTATCTCTCAAAAGATGATTTAGCACAAGAGTTAATTGCCTTTGCGTTTCACTTTTCCATCACTAATGTATTAACCTTTTTTCAACGTAAAACGAACTTCAACACTTACTCACTGCAAATGGCACCGCACCGAATTGCTTCAGCTGCACACCTAAATTAGCACTATTTAGATCACACAATGCTCCATACCTCCAAAACTGGCTCCATTTTAAAGTACTATTCATTACACTATCTTTACTGTCTGTTTACCATTGTAAAAGACCAGATTTAATTCTCCCACTGTGCTCTGTGCCATTTGATGAGTGTGATGCCTGGGTAATAAATCGATTGCAACCGGCACCGAATCAACTGGATCATCCCGTGGGCATTGCCATTACATTGGCACTAATTATTTATTTGGATTATAAATTACCAACTCATCCAAATCTCAAACCGTTCCACCGCCGTAACCTTCGTTTGTGGTCGGTACTGTTGGCACACAGTGAAGACACAAACACGTGGAAGTATATAAGCGAGCCTCGATCAAGTTGATGTGTCGCGATATCGAAGGCGAATGAGTCTTCAGTTGGGCACTTCTATCATCCAATAACCGATCGAATCGGTCCGCCCATTATACAGCATTTTTTTTTTATTCTTGTCCTCCCATGCCTGGGGAAGACCTCTTGAAGTTATCTGCGGCGTTACATTGGCCAGCACATAGTAGCATTGCTTATCAGAACTAATCGGCCGCTCTCTGTTAAACTACGAAGCTTTGTGTCGGACTTCGTTTTTACCCATCTTCTGTTTGCTCTTCTTTCGTTATTACCGCACCATTATTGATGATTTGTAGGCCGATCGTCCTATCAGCACACATCGGATCGATGAAATACCGCCATTGTCGCGAACAGTTTCGCACCATGTATGTGCCAACTTCCCAGCGTGTCCCTTCGTGTTAGCCAGTGTCTGTGTGCGAACGAATTCGACTGCCATGATTGTGTGCCATGTCCAAAGCCATTCCTGATTGCCGCTCCATTTTATCAATCCACTTGAAGCGTTTCGTTCTCATGCGCCGAGTGTTGTGTTGTCGTACGAACTACGAACAACCTGAGGTACTCCATTTGCGCCCCCCACCTCCCTTTCCCTCCTACCTTGAAGAATTGTTGAAGAAGAAAAGTTCGACATTCGTTTCAATCTGTTTGCGCAGCGTGACATGATATGCCGGTGCATGCTATCAAATAAAACCTTCCATATCCATGCGCATTGCTTATGTGGCAAAAGACCCTTTTACACGAACACATGCATTCGCTGTTAATGCAATAAATAAGGGTACGTCCTGTCCAATAAACGAGCACCATGATTTATGCTGCATCTTCGGTGACCCCCAGTTGAGACCGCTCAACGTCAGTACGTTCGCGACACCATCACAAAATGGTCCGCCAGCCTTTAATTGATCGCACTGTGGATCGCACTCCATTCCGATCGCGTTATTGATGCTTCGCCCCAAACCTGTAACCTTGTGCCGATTTCCTTCGCACACACGGGTGAAATCATTTTATTGGGTCCGAAATGTGCGAAAACCGCGAAACATTCTTCCGGTGTGAGTGTGTGTTCTACTGCGCGCGATGCCATTTGTGCACTCGTGGCAAACGAGATCGCGGCTTATGTCGCGCACAGGGCTGATCGCACCGGGTGGCTTAATTGTGTGGCAATGGCTGCGAGCGCTCCGATGGTACACCGTGTGGGGAAAAGTGTATTTTTACAATGTTCACCAATTATTATTGCAATTAAAATACATGCCGGTGGAAGAATTTATAGTGCTGAAATTGCTATGCCTGTTCAATGAGAAAGGATCTTACGTTAGCATTTTTGAGCTTTTTTTTAAATAGCAATGATGTTTCATAACATTGTTCCTATAATTCAGATCGAGCAAATTCATTGAAGATGATTGAAAGGAAAAAAAAAATCAATTTGATAATGCCGATTTTGATATCTTTTTTGTGTTGAGTTTATTGTTTCAGTTTGTTTTATTATTGTTTGTTGTGAGAATTGTTGCTTTTATTGAGAGATGTACCTGTAGTGATAGATATCTTGTAAAGTCAAACAATTCCTGATTTGTGATTGCTGAATAAATATAAGATCACATATTTTAAAAAATAAAAAATTTATGAAATTTTCAAAAAATTAATAAAAAAAAGATAAAATTTAAACCATTTCATAGTTTACCCCGATGAACCAGTAACAGCTAGTAATGTGTTTGTTAAAAAATAACTGTGGATTTAAAATATAATAGTTAGCCGAGAAGTTAAAGTTTGACCACTAACCTGTGATCCTTGATCATTAATTGCTTGGGACTCCGAGATCGATGCTTGGGTATCTGTGGATCGGAATAAAACATTAGTGGATTAAATTTCTATCTCAGAGTGCCTTGAACAAACTGGATGAAATTGGGCGACATCTTCAACGGATGGTGATCGATGATGAAAAATGAGTCACATTCGACAAGATTATGTGAGAACGATCGTGATAACGAGTGCTCAAAGGGTTATCCAACTAGTAAAAATATGATTGTGCATTTGGTGGGACTGGAGATGGATCATTCATTATGAGTTGTGAATCTTCACAATCATTAATTAGACCATACAAAGTTGGTCAGATAGACCAAAAACGATCAGAATTCGTCATTAGCAAAGATGTTGTGAAAAACGTTTGTAGTGACTCGTTTGGGAAGATTGGGATGCATTCGCCATGTATTGTCCAAACTTAATGGCGAAGATAATGAAGCTCGCATATTAATGTTTTCCTCCTACTGGATAGACATTAGGAGACTAACTTAAAATTGCAACAATTCGGAAGAACTGTGCATTTAGTGCATTTTATTTTAATTTTAGATAAATTTTTATAACTTTATCATACTTATAGAAGAGGAATAACATATTATTTGTTGTACAATGGGCCACAACAAAGAAGCAACTCATTGGAAGAACCAAAAATCCTCACGAGAGCTGTCTAACAAGATATTAAAGCTAGCGCTTGCAAAAACAATGGAAAACTAATAAATGCACGCAGAAACTATAGATAAAACAGCATAATTTTAAGATATAGTTTGGTCGTATTAAGCCAGGATTGTTTCCGCACGGTTTCTTCAAGCCATCAGATATCATCAGTACCGTAGGGGACTCAATGCACATTGCTGCTGCCTACCATTACCCCTAATATTTCTTCAGAACAATCCTTATTCTACATCTAAGACTACCATGAGTGATGCCACAAGAATTTTAACGAATGGTCGACCAAACGATCGTTGCCACGGCAACGCCTTCTACTTCTTGTCTCGGTAGTGGCGCAGAAACGGTGGGGAGAAAAGAATGATGGCCGACGGTATAGAAAGGCATCGTCAAGCTCGGGGACAGGGCTACAGCACGGGCAAATGGGAATCAATTAAGGACAATCCGAATTCAGCTGCTGGCGGCGAGTTCGAGTTCGAGTTTAGCTGTGTCTTTCTCCCATCTTCATCCGTCCTTCTTTCTTGTTTTCCATTCGCCCGTTCTTACCAATTCCCTCTGGTTGCTGGTTCAGATGGAAAAGTGTCAAGGCAACACCGGGGCTGCCCATCGAATCTTCTCGAGCCTGCTAAGAACGGGTGCTATAAATCAGACGCTGAAATGAAGCGAGCAACAATGAAATTGATGCAGCTTAAAATGGTGTAAGGAGGAGAACAAGAAGAATATGACTTTTGATTGATATCGGACAGCGGACGAATGGATTTCTTTCTCACACGCATTGCTGGAAAAGGGAGGAATTCCGAAGTATTATACGTTATACTTAATGCTTGTTGTTTTTAATACGTTTTTTCCAATCAGAACGCTTTTGGGCATATCTTCAGCTTAAAAGTGATTACGGAAAGAAAGAAAAAAAGATCATCATTGAAAGAATTCTAGAGAACGGATGCTCTTTTTACAGGACAAAGAAGTTTAAAAAATAGGGTTCTTAGCTTCAAAAAGTCTGCTTTTCTCGAAATTCATGAGACACTCCACTCCAAAGTTACAGATCAAAATGCCTGTAAACAAGCGAGGACTCAAAATTGGTGGACAGTGTAACGCAAAATCAATTCGTCATGTTTAAAAACGATTTATGTTGATGAATATTGCAAATATTATTCTGTTACCAGTCATTAGAATGTTGTCCATTTTCTTTTTTTTTTATAATACGACTCTTCGATATAAACTTTTACATTTATTTTCGAGTCATGAACTTTTTGCAAATCGGGTATCTTTTCAAAACATCATCCATTTTTCATATTTCGGTGAAATCATAAAACCCTGCGTATGATGGCAGATAATTTATTGGAATTTAAGGAAAAACTATAAACTTATTCTCGCATCTATAATGCGCCCTCCGTAACGTCCGCCATCAAAACATACTCCTGCTTCGGGGACGATCCTACATTTCAATATTGTGATCATTTAATTTCTGACTTTCAGCTCCCATGATGGCCGCTAACCTAGCCCCTGCGTTGTACTAGCTGCTGCTGCTGGTGCTGCGGTACCTAATTAAAGACAATCCGATCAAACGGATAAGCCCTTATCCGCTCGTATATCGTGAGGAAACAGGCAAAACACCCCCGTTTCGGCCAGGCGATATGAAAACAAATTAAAAGAGAGACACGGGACCAAAAAGAATGTCGAATTAAAGCGTCTTGTGTGTGTTGTTGTCGCTTATAAATTCGATCTTTTTTTTTAGGTCGTTTTATTAATTCCTTTTGCTGCTCGCATATTTAGCTCATTTCAGCACAAAACAAAACAAAAACCGGACCATTCCTTCATTTTCCGATTCGTTGCTTTTGCGTTCTCTCGATAAAGCGTCCAGGTTTTATGGCACCCAGGCGTGGGTCATAAACGTCCTCCGAGTTCGGACGAAAAACGCAACAGAACCGATGCGTTCCACTGTTTTCGTTGTTTTTTTTCTCTTATGTTGGTCCGTGTTCTGTGTTTTTGATGGTCATTCCCACCGAACTCGTTCGGTTACACAACGGCGCGCCCGTTTCGTCCTCGAGGATCGTAATGTTTAAGATCTTCGCGCTCCTGCCTTTTTGGAGATCACCACAAACACAAAACGAAAAGAGAAATCTTATTCAATTCCGCCATTGCACAAGTCTTTTTTTTATGAGCACAATTATTCTATTGTACTGAAAAAGGTGAAGTAAAACAAGCAAAACCAACAAGAACTATTTTAACAAGCTTACAGACGTAATGCAAAGTGAACGAAAATCCCCGAATGCCCTTCGTTCGATGATTGACGAGTGCATAAAATACTAATGCATAAATGCTCATGCAAACAGTGCAATAATTATATAATTATTTATGACATATAATGAACACGCACGACAAGCGACAATTTTTATACGACTGATTGACTGGTGGGGAAAAATTGGTCTGATGAAATGAGATGCTAAATATGCTGCAGCTATTGTTTAAAATTTGTACAATCCAAATTGATTTAACTGAGAAGTGATAGAACAAGTGAGAGAAGTGACACTGCTAACGAACCAGTTTACTAGTTATCTCTTTTTTGTTTATTTTTATCAATTTATTTTGCTGTTTGGTTCATTATTTTATATTTTTCATGCAAAAATAATAATTAATGTACGACTTTAAGGTAAATGTTAATGAGTGTTACTGTAATTTTGATATAAGAATATAAAAACCATCAATTTTAATGGTATAAATTGGACGATTTTGTTTGTCTGATTGCAGGTTTTAGCGTATTTTATTTTTTTCTTTGTTATTATGTTTAAATTTTCAAAAACAAGACTTTAGTTTTTTTGTATTTTCCTTTTCTGTTTTCTTCCTTTTTCCAAAACTAGCTGCAAAACAATTTCTTTGGTTTTTTTCTGTAAATTCCACTTTGCTTTACAAGCATGATAAAATTGATCCGATTCACCATGGTAACGGGATATTTATGAAATGCAGCATTATTCTGTCCGCCATGGCCTGCCATGCCCATTAAGATCGTCCAAAAATTAATTAGATAGATAGCACCCAAACCGGACCATGCGAAAGAAAATGGCAAAAAACGCGCACACACACACGCACAAAGACAAATTCCATTGGTCCAGCGGGTCCACCGCAAAACCGTGCCTTTATCTGGCGTCAAAATGAAGACATAAAATTGGGAACCATTCACCGGGCAGCTAGAAGCAAGCCAGCATTGGTGATGATGGCGCGTTGCCTCTTTATCGTGTAATCAAGCGACCCATTAGCCATTGCTGGTGGAGTCTGCTGCTGGCGGGTTGGAGTTTCTTCAGCACTTTCGGGCTCTCGGACCGTGGTTGGAACACACAATTTTCGTCATTCGTTCGTCCGGAGGGTTTGGCAGATAAATGTACGGAGAAGGCATGGAGCGAACAAGCGTGCCGATGATAGGCGACGAGTGTCATAAAATGCGTTCAGCCCGACGCATGAATCTTGGACGCATCGAAATCGGCCCGTTTCCAAACTCCCAATGCTGAGATGGATAGCTCGTTCCAGCGAGGTCCATTCGCAGCATCGTTTATTATTAGCTATACAAGCCATTAATTAGCGTGGATAGCAAATGTGGGATTATTTTGTATGGCTTGTGGCGTTAACTGATTAAATTAGATGTGACGCATGGGAGGATGATACATACAGAAAAAAAAACAAAAAACGATGTAACAATTTATCAGCGATTCCCCAACGCTGCTTTGTATATGTAAAATGAAATGCATCACAAAGAGATGTTTATATTGTTTACTGTTTACAGGATCTAACTATAGCGACTCGCGACTCTTGATTAAAGTCCTTAAGCTTTTTATTGCGTCGATAGCTCTGATCTTATCCTTCAACGGGGAAGTAGTCGAAGCCATGATTAGTTGACTCATATAATCGTCCCTTGACTATAGGCAGAGCTCATTCCTCTAAAGAATAATGCTGAACAACAACAGATGCAGCTCTAAAGTTCTTATTTAGCGTAACAAAAACAAGTTGTGTTTAGTATAATTAATTATGTTTAGCACGTTTTCAACATTGGCATCGATCCGGGTTAGAAACGGTAACGTGTGAAAGATGGCAACTGCTACCACTGCGTTACCGATCCAATTAATATCTAGTTCAAAATTAATGTTCAACTTTTTTACTAAGCGATTTAGATTTCCTCTGTCATTACATCCACTCTCCCACCCCACAACACAAACAAAAAATGGTGAAACAACAATTTGAACCATTTTGATTTCACCACACTTAGCTACACATTTCACTAGTAGATGGCGCTAGCACAATATATTTCATCGCATCATTACACGATGTTAATTTTCGATGTTACGCAAATCAACAACCAATTTCAAGCGGATTTTACTTTACTAGTTTTATATTACATTTTTATGTTTTTTTACTGTCCTCCGATTGGTATCATTTTAACCACAACCTTTTGAATGCTGTTTAATTCTCGTTAGACTTTGTTAACACTACTTTTAAGCTTAATTTTTATACAAACTCGAATGTTACGGTCAGTAAAAAATGATCCTTCAAATAGATTTGGTTTTCTATATTCTAACTATTGAAGTCTTTCAAAATATGGCCAATCTGATGATTCTGTAAGCGTAAAATTGTAGCTATTTTAAAAGCTGCAAACGTCATTAGTTTGACCACGGGACAACACAGTGCATGAGAAGCACCAAACCGGTTTAATGCCATGAAAATGCAATGTTTTCATTAAAATCTCCTTACCATCAGATCGCAAAGACTACTATCGCATCCACTTCTGATACTTGCTTGAATTATTGGAAATGTAAGTAAAAAGTACCAAATCACACACACTTAACGAACGATCGTCCTTAAGAATTTATTGTAAACCCAACACTCGGCGCAAATTGTATAAAAAATCGTGCTTACATCCCCAATACCTTCTCCATCACTGCATGGGGTTGACGCAAAAGTTCCTGGTGTTCCTCCAGGTTGAATATGTCCGTGAATTCGATCACCTCATCGTGCCCGGTCAGCACATCACGGGCTACATTTGACGATGGAAGGAACGGCAAATGACCGACCTTCGAGACGGCTTTCAGCTCCATTGCAATCTTGAGCGGTGCCGCAAGCCCCTCGTGCTTTCGCAGCATTTGCATGTTGAGATTGTGACGATGCTGATTGTACTGCAAAGTAAAGTCAAACATTCATTAAAACACATCCATTAACCCTGACTACAACTAAACTTATTTACGTTCAATTCAGATTGCTTCAGAGGATGGACGGCCTGCAGTTGAGCGACACAAGTTTCATCGCGCGGCTCCAAGTGTCCCAAGAACTCGTTGAACGTTGCCGGCATTTTCGGTGTTACTTTTAGAGCAGCGTCCTGTGTAATTAAACGAATGGTACATTATTGAATGATTGTCTGGGATAGCTTAATTATGGCTAAAAGAATGTGCTTACCATTTTGTAACTTCTAGTTTTGAGATGAAATTCGCGTCTATCGTGAATGTTTTCCTTTTTGCAAGTAATGACGAGCAGGTTTGGCAGCAATCGAACTGTCAATTCACAGCTGCTGTCACATCCCTTCAGAAACAAACAGTCGAACGAAATGTTGATTCGTAAATATACAAACGGTAGGGATGCATATTTTAAAGTTTATTCTCTTCTTATTTGTGCCAAACTAAAACATCACTACTAATTTCAATTTTCCATGATTCTCGATCTAGAGTTTTAGTTAAAAGCAATCGCGTTGAGGTGAGGGAAAATTTTGCATCCCTTAATATTTGTGCAAAAGTTATCAAATTTCACGAAGATTTCTCAGTTTGTGTGAGCACACAAAGCTCAGATGCGTTTGGAAATAATAACAGAGATAGTAAATAGCGATTAAAGCATCAATCAGGCACAGAACTCCGCGTGCTGCTGATTGTGTTGAACAGTCGAAAGCCTTTGTTATCTGTATCTGCCTCTAAACGCATTCGGTCACCTTCCGAATCACGACGCATTCAGTTCGTTACAAATCAACTCAATAATGTAAGCTAAATTTTTCGTGATCTTTTGAGCAGTCAACCTTTACCCCACTAAAGCTCTATCGTAATCAGCTTATTATAAATTTGTTAAACCATCGTTTCAGGCGACCCAAACTCAGCCTCCAACAATTGAACGCGCTACCACCCGCAGAGTTTCATAAAACATTTGAAAATGTTATTGAATGCTGGCCAGAAGCGGCCATATTCTGTTCAGCTTTATTGCCCTTCAAAAGCTTCGACGCAATGATTGCCGCATTTGAAAATTATCTGGAACGTCTACCCGGCGATACCAAGCTGAAGATTCTGAAACTTTATCCAGATCTGGCAGGAAAAATGCTCGACACAAATCAACTATCGGAGGATTCAACGATTGAGCATGCATCCGTAGGATTGGACAATTTGTCGCCAGAGGACAAAAAGAAACTAACTGATCTGAATGAAAGGTGAGAATTGTGAATGTTTTGTTTGTAGAAAAAGGTTGTAAATTGACAAAACACGGTGCACTACACTACCTTATCTTTGTAGTTATAAAATCAAGTTTGGATTCCCATTTGTGGTTTGCGTTCGGGAAGCATCCAAGTTCGAAGTTATTCTTCGCAGCGTATCGGAACGAATTCACCACACCGTAGAACAGGAGCTGGAGATTGCTTTAGGAGAAGTGAAGAAAATTTGCCGCTTGCGTATATTGCAATTGGTTGATAATTTGTAAAACATTTGTAGCTCATATGTTTCATCACAGTTGAATGGTTCTTAAATAAATTGAGTGAGTACTTCATTTTTCTTGAATAACGAACGTATATATTATTTGAAAAGTATTTATCACAACCTCATATAATCTAAATGATTACCGCTAGAACGCTTTTCCTTATAATGTTTCACAGGGTTTCTCTTCCTGGAGGTAGTAACTGTTGCAATTCCTGTTGGTAAGTATGGAATTCCATAACCTGAAAATAGATAGAGAGAGAGTCATTAGCACAATTATGATAAATAATCTTAATACTACTGCATTAAACTACATTCGAGTGAGGTTATTTTAGAGTGAGCATCTTCAGACCTTTCAATATACAACGGTTCATTCTTTTCGATGCTTCATTTGGTTTCTATACACTATTTGTGTACTGTATGAACTGTTCCCCTTATTTTATAGCTCTATTTGTAAATAATCAATAAACGTATGCTTTCTTCTTTAGACTTTTTTCTTATACTTCTAAACATAGTTTCTAACCAAAAATTGAACTGATTCGTTGCATTCATTTTCTAGATTTCTACTTTTTCGACTTACGTTCGTGTTCAGGATGCTCCACAGATAATCCTATCTATCGACTATCGTACGACGAAGCGGAATTGGAGCGAGATCGGCCATGATGACGATGGCGTTCATAGCGCGAACGATGCCGTGGTGTTGGGGAACGGCTAAATGATGGAATGAAAATGTTTTTAAAGAATCCATTTAGTATCCGTTTACAACAACTATCAAGTACCATTCAAACCTTTCATTTTTTCTCCCCATATACATGCCCGGCGTGGGAGCATGGGGCTGATCGGTGATGGAATAATCAACCCGCATTCGCCGGCCATGGATATGGAGACCGTTGCAGTGAGCACGGGCTACCGATGCTTCCTCCTTCGTTTTGAAATACACAAATCCAAATCCCCGTGACAATCGCGTCTTGGCGTCGTAGATCACAATCGTGTTCTCCACCGTGCCAAAGTTGCAGAAGATTCGGTTAAGGTATGGTTCCGTCGTAAAAACACTCAGCCCAAAAATGCCCAAGCACCGGTTGGGTTCCGGCGAATCGACACGAATCTTGCGACGCGTCGAGGATGGGGATCCTTTTCGGTAGCTACTCGTCCGGCGGGGAGAACGAGACTCCGAACGTCGCGAATATCGATCCCATGAATCGGAACGGCTACGGCGGCTACGATGTCCACGCTCCACACTTCTAGAACGGTGATACTCATCCCTATAGCGACGACTTCCGCGATGATCCGAGCTACGGTGCGATGATGTCTGTTTGGGATCAATTATGCGCACAATAATTTCTTTCATTCTACACACATTGCGGTTGATATCTGAACCCTTCTAAACTATACTTACCATTTTAGAAGCTACTCCAGCAATTATTCTTTCTTCCGCAAATTAACTCCGATGCTGCTCACGGTCCTGGCACTAATGATCATGGTTTGCTTTTGGGCACAGTAACAACGTGATACTCTTATCCCCATAGCAACGATTCAACATATCTACTTTGATTTTGATAAAATTTTGTAAGTTACATTGGAAAGAGGTTTTTCTCTGCATTTCTGTGGCTGAGTTTTGTCGAATGAAAAAAAAACATACCACATCAAAATGCATTACGCGCTTTTGTATAATTTGTTTTCAAAGAATGTATTTCTTCTTGTTGCTCAAGTGTGCGCAACTGAAACTGCATCGCGGTTGATTCAGAGCAGAATACGAAATGGATCGTGATACTGTAGCTTAATGCGAATGTCCCGAAGGCACTGTGCTGTTTGTAATTACATTAACTATTTAAATAAATACAATTATAAACTCTTTTAATCTTGGTTAATGAATATCCGAGCAAATTGTGGAGGTGTAAACGTATTTAATGCCCCATATTTGATATAATATGTAAACAACTTACTTTCAGAAACACTCCGAATTCCATCAGACGCATCGCGATTCACAACGTCATACCTTTTACCGTGGTGAAACAAACTATTGCATTTCTATCAATCATTGCGCCAGTATTGCATGAGAATGATGAAATTCAATCCTCGCTCAACTACTGTTTGCTCAAAGATACATCCGAGGGACAGGCCATCACATCAAACCAAGCTAATTTATCCGAAACAACCCAATCCACATGTTTTGTTTACATTTATGATTATCGGAATTGTTGCAACAGTTGAGGATTTAACAAAACATCTGCGTGAAGCGTGAATTTTCGAATCATTAATTCACATCACACACTGCCGGAAACAAAGATAAATACGTGTCCCGGTTTGCTGGAGCTAGTTGGTGTTACTCTGTTCTGAGACAGAACAAGCCTTCAACAACATTACACTGTTTGCTCGTAATCGGCGTCCCACGGATAGAACCATGCTGCCATATACAGTGACCGCTACATAAAACATATTTTATGGATGTAGCAGAAGCTGAAAGACGGATCGGTGCCGGTTGCTTTCTTCTCGCGAACGAATAAGATGAAAAGGCGAAGAGTGGCGCGTGTGCGCAGCACGTCGAAAACAAAACCTTACCTGTTTTGCATGTGTGTGTGTGTGTGTGAACCCTTGATGCCTATTCAAAGTCGAAACGTTTTTACGTTGTCACTTAACAGAAAACACTGTAAAGTATTGAACTGGGCAAGTTGTTGAAGAAGCATGTCTAATGTTATCTTCCTTAAACATAAAGATATCGATTAAAGCCATGACAGGTTTTACAGAAGCTTATCGTAACATCGAGCGTTTGACCATCCACCCTTTCATGGTGTTGGTGTCATCGGCAAAAGAAGAAACTCGTTCTCGTACGTTTGGATTCCGCGTGGTGCGTTTGGTGTATCGGTACCGTCGAGCTGTTTCAATAGCACTTTGCTCGCTGGTATGCTCATTATTCGAACGAACGCGCCGGGAGTTGGACCACGGCTGCCGGGAATCGGTATCGCATTGGAATTTCCGCGTATCGGAGGAACAAGCCCCGTACTCCGTACTAGATTTAAGTGTGAAAAGAATACGCTCCGTAAAAGATTCTGTGAAGACGAAGTGTTTTCTGTGCAGTGTGGACGAAAACTTCCAGTGAAAGGCGTGATTTAGCCGTATAATAGAAGAAGATTAGTTTTGAGTGGAAAACAGTTTGAGGCCTAGACTGGAAGCAACCGAAAAGTTGTCATCATGGGAGATCAAGTCGTGCCAGCGAAAGGCAACATCTTGGGAAGTAAGTATATTGCGACGTGAGGTGGCAAAAGTACAGTCCCGAGAAGGCGTTGTTCTTATCACAGTACTCTACAGCAAGAGTGGATGAAAATGAAAACACCATATGGTTAAAAGCGAAGTTTCTCTGTGCGTATCGATATGGGAAGCAAATGTGGGGGAATGCCTGAGTCAGTGGTTGCTTTTCTCTCAGTATGGGGTGCCGTTACCCTACAGAAGAAAATCCAATACGGTCCTGTTCCGTGCACCAAATTGCGGAGGAGGATACAAGTTACAACGTCCCAAGATGTGGCGGTCATGTAGGCGGTAAACCGAAGACAGTTCAGTTGATCCCTTTTCTCGTCTGGCCATTTGGATGCACGAGAATGTAGTCCTTTTTCCGACCTCATCTAGCAAGCTTCCATATGAACACACTTTTACTGTGCGTGCAGCAGCAACAGCATCATCGACGATATTCAGGTTTCGACGAACTAAAATTAAACCACCGTGTGGAGTACGATTTCGTTTCTGTTGCTTTAGGGTCGAGGAAATCGATGCAAGGTGGGGAATATCAAATCGCGCTCACACTCATGTGTCGTCTTTAAGCACCGATATCATCCATTTGTCTGGTGCGACAATAGTGGCCTTGGTGAAGATGCCTCCCCAGGTCCGATAGAACTGTTGCTTATCCCAAACCGAATGTAAATTCTTGTGGCAACGCTGATTTCGTCATCGAAAGGGTTGGATTTAATTTATGCACTTCAGAACAAATCTCATCACAGCAAACACCATCGTGCCCAACTGTTGTAGCAGACGAGCTCGGATGCAAAAAAGGCAAAAAGGCGAATGAGCTGGAAATAGAACAGGCAACGCGCAACTCAAGTCGTAACCAGTTGAATATTGTTCCAATTATATGGATTCGGACGAAGGATTAGAGTGGAACCACCCGGCAGGATAACATCTTTCCAGAGCTCCAAAAACGATGAGGTTGGACATGAGCAAAGTTTAAGAAAAAGGTCACGAATTATGGGTGCGGCGAACGTGACAAGAAGCAGGAACACTTGTAAAATAATTTCAACTCCGCACAAACACACGGCCGTGTTTCTTTTAGGTTTCAGATTGACAAGATTATTGAAGGAATCCGTGTATCGGAAGAAAACCGAACCGAGTGAACACCCAACCCAGAGTCACAACAAGTCAGAAAAACAATTGCTATTGAAAGAGGTAATTTTGAGGGATTTGTAGTTCGTCAACATTATAGTAAACATCGTCTTTTGCGGCTTTGTAATAGCTGATGATGAAATTTCCCCCACCGATGAGGGAGCAAATTGAACAAACAGTATGAAGAATTTGTTTTATTTAACAAACTGTCGACAGTGTGTATAAATATCCATCCATTATAGGGAAATTGAAAGGCTCTCTAATTGTGCTGGTGCAAATGTTCTTGCCATGCTTGATTGGTAATCAAAACACTTCACTCCTAGCATACTCCCACAGCGTAGCAGAAGGAATCTTTAATTGTGTATACATTAGTACTTTATAGCACGCGAGATAAATAGCTTATCCTCCCTTAAAAACGCAATCTTGGGTGGGAATTACTCATTCTTGTACATCTTTGTTCCGATCGCACTACACCGCTTTCCATCGGGTAGGACCGAAAGGTCAGCTAGAGGACACGGCCAGACGCATCTTTCGACGCTGGCGCGAAAGCACGAAAACGTGTTGTGACGTTCGTTCGTCGGGAAAATCGCAAGAAACTGTGTTTGCTAGAGGGATGTCGAAGGGAAATTTGACCATCATATCTGGGTCATAATTGGTCCGGGTGCAGTTTCAGTATTTTAAGTGCCGGTTTCCATATTCATAGCAGTGAATTTCAGATTTTTCTTAGTTAAATTCTTATCCACACTGCTCTCCCACCGCGAGACTTACAGACGAATACAGCAAAGGTTAACGAAAAGGGAAAATATACGCTTTTGACATTGAGTTATCCTTCGTGTGTATACACGTGGTGCGCCAAAAAGCCGGCATGCATTGCGCGTCCCTATCGGTGCGAGAAGTGAATGTTCTCCCATGCTCAAAAGAGCTGAATTGGTTTTGCCGCGTTCTTTTACGCACACACAAAAAGGGAAGACCTCCTAGAAGTGTACGTATATGGACCAACAGGTTGACCTAGCCACACAAACAATCGTCACCATGGGAAAATTTGAGATTTTCATCGCCACACTCGCCAACGCTAGGTTCCTACCTGGGCGGAAGGCGCACACAATTTCCCGCCAAAAAAAAAACAATCAACCAGCGAACATCGTATGCATTCTTTGGGTGTGCGTTTGACTTTGATTGATAGCAGTTGATAAGTTTGCTGCATTCAGCTATGTCCAAGATCGCATTGCCACGATTTACGATGTGAATATGATTGTATTGTTTTCTGGGCTAGGGTATTGCTATAACGATCGGTGAATTCTGGGAGAAACTAACATGACAACGTACACGATCATGTATGTAAATGGTTTATCAATCTTCTATCTTGGTTGTCGCTCATGGTCGATCGCCTTCATCTGCCAATCCATAATCCCTAACTTTTTTGGTGGACGCATCAACGCCATTCTTCCATCTCAATTTGAAGCGTGATTATAGGTCCATGTAGACGACCTAAGAAGACTTCACGAGGTAGGTCCGACGTCATTCTCATAACGTGACCAGCCCACCGAAGCCTGGCGAGTCTAACTCGCTGTACGACAGTTAGTTTGTCTAAAACAAAGTCTATGTCTCAGAGGCGTACCTAAGTACTGGAACTATATAAGTTCTATATAATCCCAGCTTCGATTGTCGCGAAAGGTGTTTTGAGTAGAGTAGTTTTCTCCTGAAGACTGTAGAAAGATCAGTAGGCAGCCATCACCCTAGCGCGTATCTCAACATCAATGTTGATGTCGGTGTTGATCTTTGTCCCAAGATAGGAGAAATTTGTACGTCGTCCTCTGCGAAATTTAGAATTTGTTAGCAGATCAGCTGGTGTTCAATTGATGTTTCATCAACTTGGTGTTTGATCGTCTGCTCAATCAATTGATAAGTATCCACTGTGCAGGAGAAATGTAAACTAATTATGTCTATGTCATTTCTATGACCAATGACATCTATGTCTATGATGATGTTCCTCGAAGTTTTACCACCTCCTTGTTGCGAATGACCCTCTCTAGCGCTAGGTTGAAGCGTAGGTAAGCTAGCTCATCTCTTTGGCGTAGACCGTTGGCGGAAGCGAAGGGCATTGAGAATTCTCCATCCACTATCGCCTTGCGTTGATCATTGTCATTCGCCTGTACTCCTTTAAGCAATAACTTGGAAATCTCTTCTAGCGGAACGTTTGCTTTTTCTTATGCGGATGTCTGCCACTCCTTAGAACATGGGCGGACATCGACTGTCTACGTGAATAAGATGCCTTAGCCTAAAAAGCTATCACCCCGTTCGAAGGGTTTCCTTCATTGGTTAACGACAGCGCTACCGCTTCTGGTGTTTTAAAACCTTTGTTGGGTAAAAGCGCATCACAATTCCCGTTTGCGCTAAACCTGCGATGAGCCGTTCAGGAAGAAAAGAGAGACTGCACTTGGCCCGGATGTAACGTTTGCCTACTTTTACCCGTTGTTGATATTTGTCTGCCACCGTGTGCGATTTTGAGAAAAAAAAAGTACAAATCAAACCCTCACCGGAAGCGGAATGATGCAGTCACCGGTTCTGGATCGATGCACTCTTCTAACGTTCCAACGGGTTCTTCACCATTGTTTCAGCATTGCCCTTGTATGCATTGGTCTGTGTCAGAAGTGTGACTGATTTACATGCCATACGATCAGATCGTATCCGTCGAATCGCGTTACCCATCCCACCGCCGTCATGAGGAAAGGGTCGGTCAAATGCGTATGCTCCGGAGGCAAAACCTTATTCCATGTTCGGAGGGAACCATGCAATGCTATGTCACAAACCGTTTGGGTAACATTGGGGAAATTTAATTGTCTCTTTGTTGTTGTTTTCAACTGGTACTTTTGCGCCTACGCCCAACGATAATGTGGCTCCCCATGAGTTTCAGGACGAATTGAAGAGTTTTTAATACCCCTTTTTTTTCCTCTCGCCATGTTTTAGCCCTCATCCCGGCCCGTTACATTTTGGCCGTGCTCGGTTCAATCGCGATGGCTATCATCTACGGGCTGAAGGTGAATCTGAGCGTGGCGATGGTCGCGATGTTGAACCATTCCGCCCTAGCCCATCACGGTGCATTGTCGGTCGAGGCGAAGGAACACGTTAACGCCGAACCCGTCTGTCAGGGCAGCAACTCAACCGAAGCGGTTGAGGTAAGTATTTAGGAAATAAGAATCGTTATGTTATCTTCCTTCAACAGTGTGGGACATTGTGGCGGGTTTGGAACGATGTTACACAATAAAACAGCGCATTGCTGGTTTGGTTTTGAGGAATGAGACTTATCTTCATCATCATTGTAACTTCACTTTACTCTAAGTATGATTCATTATGTTGAACAAATTTACGCTACTTGCAGTGCTGAACATAACTATATAACGTTTTCTTAAGATTAATCGTATTTGTCCATACTTGTTGTACTATAAGACTATACACACGTGAACAAGCGTATAATAACATTTTAAGTACATTTAAGTACAAGTACAAATTGTTGACTAGTTTTTAAACCATACATAAAAAAAGATTCTCACAAGAATAACTCACCAAAAGGCTTTCTTTCACGGAACAAATATTTTTTCATGCTTGCTCATACTCGGTTTATTCGACTGCGTTGTACCTGTATTTCGATAACAACACATATGTTTGCGAGTTATGGTCCAATTTGCGTTTCCCTCCTGATATCTATGTATCAATTTACAACCTGATAGCGAATATCACTATTCCCAAATGCACATGCTTGACAACAAGCTATTTGGCTGGACATCAGTACAATAGCTAACTTCAACCATTCTGTACAATGACCTCTCGTGGAATTCGGTTTCAAATCTAACCAATTTATCGTGCCTCACATTTCAATCAACCGGTCACAGCCTGCGATGCAGATTAATCGACTTGCTTCTCCCAAAGCTTAAAATAAATATTAAACCTTCCCTCCTTCCCGAACCAAAACCTTAAAGCAATGGAAGAGAAGGTCATGGTCGGTTCGGAAGTGTGATGTCCGAAGATGACTACAGCGTGTTTTGGGAAGATTCGGACGCGGCGCCAATCAATTGAATGAATGTGCTGGAATCGCGAATGGGAATTATGACAAAAAGAACCATACAAGAGAAGCGTTAACAGCTGTTATTTATGTTGGTCTTTTTGTGGTTGCTTTTTCATTTGCCGATTCCTCTTCGTTGCTTTGCGGATCTTCTTGATATTGATGTTTTGCAAAAGTCGCTTAAATTGGTTTCACTTTCATTCTCTCAGTTCAGTTGGCGAATGAAGAAGAATGAGAAATATTCTTTAGATGAATGGAAAGTGTTATGGGATCATATTCGAGCAACAGCCCTTACGATCATTTTCAATCAATCGAAAGTGAATGAAAAATGTAAATGCTGTTAAGCTTTAAGTAGTGAGAACATTAAAATAAAGTATGTGTTTGTATACTTTTAAAACTTCCTTAAAATAAATCTTCGTTTACCATTAACCTTTAGCACTTTCGGTGCTATTATTACCTTCACTAGGATTTTTATATTACAGTTTCTAACGTAACGTAGAACATAATTCTCAACAATATATTCTAAATTTCATGATGAAATTAAAAATCTAGGGGTCTTATAATTGCGTTACGAACTGTAAATCACTGAGTAGATGTGAAAATACTAATCACAATTTGTTGTCTCTTTTATTTGCTCTCTCCCGCTTTTTAGGACGGTCCATTCATCTGGAGCGAACCGGTACAGGGCATTATTCTGAGCTGCTACTTCTGGGGTTACCTGGTTTCTCAGGTTCCGGGAGCACGTGTCGCCGAATCGTTTTCCGCCCGTTGGGTAATGTTCTTCTCCGTGTTAATCAATGTTGTCTGCACCCTGCTCACACCGGTCGCGGCCAAGATGCATTACGTTGCGATGATCGTTATGCGCGTTGGCGAAGGAATCGGGGGCGGTGTGACCTTCCCGGCAATGCACGTTATGCTGGCATCGTGGGCTCCGCCGAACGAACGCAGTGTGATGTCCGCTATCGTGTACGCTGGTACCGCACTTGGTACGGTCATTTCGATGCTGATGGCTGGCGTGCTGGCCGGCACACTCGGCTGGGAGTCGGTGTTTTACGTGATGGGTGGCCTAAGCTGCCTGTGGATGGTTTTGTGGCTGTGGCTGATCCAGGATACACCCAGCAAGCAGCCATTGATTAATCAGGAGGAGCGTGATCTCATTACCTCTTCGCTTGGGTCAGGTTCGTCGAGCGGTCACAACGAGCCAAAACCTCCCGTACCGTGGCGAAAGGTGTTTACGTCCGCTCCATTCTACGGCATACTGATCGCTCATGTCTGCAACAACTGGGGCTGGTACATGCTGTTGATCGAGCTACCATTCTACATGAAGCAGGTACTGCAATTCAACATCAAGGAGAATGCCGTCGTTACCGCCATCCCGTTCCTGACGATGTGGTTCTTCAGTATGGCCCTCAGCAAAACGCTGGATGCGTTACGATCGCGGGGCAAGATCACGACCACCATTGCGCGCAAAACTGCCACCTTTATTGCATCTGCCGTACCGATGGCATGCCTGCTGGCCCTCTGCTACATCGGATGCCAACGTGGACTGGCGGTTACTCTGATGACGGTTGGCATTACGGCAATCGGTGGCATGTTCTGCGGACTGCTCTCTAACCATATCGATATTGCACCGAACTATGCCGGAACACTGATGGCCATTACGAATACGGCCGCTACGCTCTCTGGCATCATTGTGCCTATCTTTGTTGGACAGATCACGCACGGAAATGTAAGCATGAATGCAGAGCTTTGTAAAGGAATGAACCGAATTTATTTTTTAACTTGTTTCGTTCGCCGATTTTTCCTTCTTTTAGCAAACGATCGGTGCTTGGCGTGTAATCTTCTTTGTTACGATCGGTTTATACATTCTGGAGATCATTGCCTACCTGCTACTGGCGTCAGGTGAAGAACAGCCCTGGAACAAAGGTGACAAGCCGGCCAGTTCGATTGAAGCAGCCGAAGCGGAAGCGACTCCGTTGAACACGAAAGAATCCAAACAGAGTTACAACAGCCAGGAGCAGTAAAGTTACTTATTATTTCATAGAAGCAAATGGTTCAAATGCCGTTCCAAGTGAAAGTTATTCTATGCAATAAGATCGCATATCAACTGTGAATTCTTCTCTAGTTAATATTCGACTATCGTTTTTGATTGGCGATTATTCTCTCTATTTTGCTACACTTACCGAAACCAATGGTACTTAAGGTTAGATAAGCTAAGTTTATTTCATGTATTTGTTATCTGCAGTTTGATTGATTCTGAGAGAAATAGCAACAATACACTAATACTGGACGCTTCTATCACATAAGAACTATTTTGAAATGAGAACGATAAATCGATGACCCAACGATGTCAATGTTTCAAGGGACTGTAAAACGAATCATTTACAAAAGGATAATGATGATGATGGCTGTTGCTTGGTGTAGCATTGTTTTTCACCCACCTATCAATCAGCAGTCACTTATAGAGTGATGTAAACTATGCAAAAATTTCGTTTCATATTTTATTCCTATAAACCTGAGAGCATTTAATCGTTCCGCTAAGAAAACATTGTACGCTTAGTGGACACATTTTGTTTCGTACATTCAATGTCAAACTGCCTTGGTAGAACGATTCTATTTAAATAAAATAATCAGCAAACCAAATAGAAACTATTCTCACACAAATCTATCAAAACAGAAACAATTGCATGAAATATGGAAGTCTTGAACAGTAGCTAAAACGACCCAAGAGGAATAGAGTATAGGACGGAATGTTAGACTGGAACATGCTTAGGCAAATATGTAGGACACACTACAGACCTCCACATGATGGTAGTTACAATGATGCGAACAAGAAATATATAGAAGAAGATTAATGCAGCGTTTGTTGTCTTTTTCTCTTCAGTGCACCAAGTTCAGAATTGTATGTTGTACTTAATCTATTCTTATTACTACGTTTATTTCTTACAATAGTATATTCTTACGTGATTCAAGCAAATCAATTGAGTGTTTATCAGAATCAGAATTATCGTGAATCAGATGTAAGTCACGCGGCAGGTTGCTGTCCTTGCACCTTGGTCATTTCGGTTTTAAATTTGGCTATCGTTTCCCTCGCAAGTTTAAGCTTCTCCTTCAGTAGTGCAATTTCCGATATTACCTTCGCCTTAGTTTCGATTATATTTTCCAGTGCTTGCACCTTTTTCTCCTCAACTGCAGCGGAGCGAGAAAAAAATATTTATAAAATAAACCAATAAAAGAAAATTTAAATCCGCGGAAAAACTTACAATCCGTATCATGTTTCCAGATGCCAGCCGTTACCGGTTTTACGTTCGTCAGCTGTTGCTGCATCAGTTGTGTTGGTTCTTGGAAGACCAGCTCTTCGTACTGCTCCGACACCAAACCCTTCTTACCTTCGATCTGCGAGGATACCTCTCCATCCAGAATGGGAGACTGGAAGAGCTTCAGTATATGATACATCGTAACCGGCCGTTCCGTGGGATCGTGGAAATGGATTTTGATCACTATTTCGAATTCACCCCAGCCCGTTTCGGTTACTTCGTACGGTGGTTTCGTGATGATTCGATTCGGGTTCGCATAACTTTCGTGCAGCTTAAAATGTATCTTTTTCACGTACGACTGCATGTCTTCGTTTTTGTACGGCTTTACATACACCGTCCACTGATGAGTGTGGCCATCTTCTTCCCGCTTCTTACCAAACGAACGTGCCACATTCCCGTAAACGACTGGTTTAACTATAGTTAGTCCCTGGAATTGAAACGAGCGTAAAGTAGGACTTACTTTGATGCTATGTTGCTCATTCTTTGACATACCTTAACTCGTCCACCCGAGTCGGGACCAAAGTGCGTTAACATGTTCATGTTGAAAGAGTGTATGTGATAAGTTTTAGGGTAATATTCAATATTCAAACAAACTCCGCAAGAAAAGAACAGATTCGCTTTGCGCAAAAAGATGTTTGTAAACAACGCTTCGATTGAGGCAGCTGTCATTGTTTTGACGTTTGATATGGTCATTTTAATTCCCTTTCGGTTCTTCTCAAAAATGCTTAGAATTACCTCGAAAAATAGATTGTTTTCTGCAATTTGCCAGAATATTGCAAAAGCAGCTAAAATAAATCGAATGCAATGTAAAGTGCACTTGTTGAACTGGATAATTTTAGAGTAGAAAATCTACATCAAAGAATAGGAACAACAGTGGTAAGTAACAACATTCCAGGAAACAATACTACGCAACAAACAAGATACATTTCTATATAAACAAGTACTGATAATATGTTCATGTGTTAACAGATCATTATTTCCGTTGTCTTTAATGCTAAATTGCTATATTAGCCAGTGTTGGAACAATCAATGTAATATTCGCTCGAAAAACATTGTAACCTTTCGCTCTTTTACCGTATGTGTCGAAGAAAAGGTCTACTACAAACAGTGCATTCATTACAAATTTATTAACTCTCAGCGATTCAATTATGATTGCTCCATTGGCCGAGTAAGCTGCTTCTTGCCCGGAACAATATTTCAAGCGGCATTCGTCATCGATCGATATTGTCACATGCAACAACCGATAGTTCGGATGTATGTAAACTGTGTTCGACGCTGTGGTTTATTATGCCCTCACGCTTACATGTGGTTTAGTTAGTTCATTCCATTTTTATCATTCGTCGGGTGAGCATCGCCATCTCGACGCAAGCAAAGCGAGCGAAGAATTTGTCAATCCCTAGGTGCATACACACTGCTCAGGGAGATTGAACAAGAGAAGTGGAAAACGATCGTGTGTGCGTGTTGTGTGAATTGTATTGCTAAAAAAACACGTGTCCATCGTAATTATTCTGCCTCGTGTTTGTTAAACCGACGACCGTTACTGAACAGGCAGTGGAAAGTACACGCGATAGAGTGCTGTGAAAAGAATTACTCTGTTACGGGTGAGTTTAGCCTGCTGCGTCGATTGCAGTCAACCCAGTCAAATACACACCTACGCATCTTATCAGTTGGCAGCACCCATATACAAAGAGGTGCGTTTAGCGACCTGGTTGGCAATTTAGCGAGTGTGACGACTTGAAACTGTTCCTTCATGTGATTCATTTACTTTGTGGTAGAACCATTTAACATTTGAAGTAAGTTAAACATGTTACGAAAGTGCTGTTAAGTGCAATGGAAGGACATTTTTGAGTCTTTAGCGCCCTGGAAAAATATTCCCTACCCTCAAGTACATGGATATTGGCCACGTTGATAATTTTTATGACTGAATTTATGTTTCATTTTGCATTTTGTGTGTCGCACCTCCAGAGTTCAATAAACAACACTGCACATAGTCTACTGCGCTGGTTACAAAACAAACCGAAAGAGACAGTACGGCACAAACACACAGCAGCCTTGTTGTTCATATACGGCATCTGTTTTGGAAAAAATAGATCAATTTACAGGTGTTACGAAATGAGTACGCGAAAAGAAGAAGAACACGAAAACATTCACTGTACCAGGCGGAATGGATCACCGTCGAGTCCGAGGCTAGCTCAGCATAATGATCGGCGTTTGATAGCCGGCACCAAAACCGCTACTCGTCCTCCATCCCCACCATATCCACGCTATATGGATGCAAAAAATGAACCATGAATTTTTCATGCTTGTGGTGGTGGGTAGAAGTAGTAGTAATGGCGGTGGTGGTTATTATGCCTTGTTGCGTTGAGATGTAAACCCCTTCTTTTGGATCGATTTTTAACCCTGAAAATACGCAATTTCATGCTACGCAACACCCGAATGACAAACCGATGCTAGAAAGTCGCCCCGAACGTCGGATCCACGCAGCAAAGGAAGGATTGTCGTTTTTGCATGATAGCTTTTTGCGCCTCCCCGCCGCTCACGGATCGAAAGGAACGAAATTGCGTGACCCTGCCACCCATTAAGCGAAGGTTTATAAAACCGAACCGGTTAATGGACTGCATCAGCAATGATGGGGTCCTTTCGTGTTTTGAAGTAGCGGATACCAAACAGAATTACTATTTTCTGGCCATCACCTGCATAACGTCAACGTGGTGCGAAAGTTGAGCAAACGTTCAACGACTATGGAACGATTCTTTGTTACAACCCGATTGCATGCTTTATGTTTCCGCTTTCTGTCACTGATTGATATAAGCTCTCTCGAAAATACGGCACGATAAGCGGTTATCTTATCGTTAGCATCTTGCCTAGAACGGGGTTTTTTAGCAGCGTACAGTAAACCGAGCCTGTGGACTAATTTGCAGTGCCATTCACAGCGCAATTCGTATGTACCTGTGAGTAAATAGCCCTTGTCCGTTCCTAGACAGGGTCAGAGAAGTGGGATTTTTGTTTTGCAAAGACACATTGTGCCGGGCGTTCGTGGTGCAAAACGGTTGCAGTATACTCTTTTAAGAATATTCTACACAGTTAATATATGCATTACATTTCATAATAACGATAAAATGATATTGATATCGAAAATTCTGCTTTAGTTTAGTTAGTCGTCAAGATTTGATATTGATTAATCAACTCTAATTAAGTTCTTTACATACACAATCATATTAACCACATTACGCATTGTTTCGTCCTTACAGATCCGATAGAAGATAAAGAAAAAACGTAAAAATGGCTCTTTCAACTAGTGCTAATTTCATTAAATATTTGTTATTCTTATTTAACTTTTTCTTCGCGGTAAGTTCACGATGTGATCGTGTCAATATACTACGTTCGTTAATTACATAAATCACGTTTTCTTTGATGGACTATTTTAGATCACGGGCGTAATTATAATGGCCGTGGGTTTGACGGTTCAAGGAGCGTATCACAATTTCCGGGACATTCTCGATGCAAAATTTTTCAGCATTCCCACCTTCCTGGTGGTGATCGGATCGTTCATCTTTGTGATTGCCTTTTTCGGGTGCTGTGGCGCTTATAAGGAAAATTATTGCATGACCCTTACGGTAAGCCGCTTGCGCTGAATAGAGTTATCAATTCACATCTTTTAAAACGCCTGGTTTTTCGACTTTTCACCTATGTTTTCACAGTTTTCGGTCCTGTTGATTTTGATTTTCATCCTTGAACTGGCGGCTGGAATCAGCGGATATGTGCTGCGCAATGACACCAGGGAGCTCGTTAGCAATGCGCTTAACTCTTCGATGAAGAGCTATGGTGGAGATAATGGTGGTGATATTACATTGATTTGGGACGAGATTCAGGTCGACGTAAGCATTCCAAATTCTGGCATTTACTCGTACGGACCTACAGTAGTTGAGGCTTTTTCTCTTTTCAAATTCTAGTTCGATTGCTGCGGAGTTTATAACAGCTCGGATTGGTCGCGTGCAAATCCAGCAAAGTTTAATGAAACATTCCTTCCGATGACCTGCTGTCGGAAACAGACGGGTAAGAACAACCGAACTTACGCTTCAATGCATGTATCTATATTTTATTTTGTTTATCAAAAGGTGCCGTTGGATACGTATCTTGTCCGGATCCGAACAGTGCTACTCTGCGCAAAACTGGATGTATCGATTCTTTCGGTGACTTCATCAAGGCGCACGCTGTAAGCCTAGGGGCTGCCGGTATAGCACTGGCTGTTATTCAGGTCTGTTAGCTAAGAAAAGTTTCTTATTATAAAATTCTTATAAGGATTAATGTTGTTCTTGTTTTTTCCAGTTCTTTGGTATTCTTTTTGCTTGTTATCTGGCGAAACAAATCAAGGTGCAAGGTGTAAGTAGTACCTATTAGGATCCATATCTGCTCGTCACGATGTGCATTTGAGTTTATAGCAGTTACATTATGCTTCACAAAGAGATGTATTAGCATATGCAAATCACGCAAATAAAGAAGAACGACAATTTAGATACTGCTTAGCTATTATTTTGCGATTTTTTCGATGGATAAATGTTCTGATGACCACGTAAAAGAGCAATATCGATTTTCATTCAAAATACATACCAAGAAAGATCATCTCATTATTTGGTTGTAGATACAATAGATTCGCTTTAAGATACGTATTTTGCGCTCCTATCAAAGAAGAACTACCCAGCAATTCACAATAGAGTAGATTGGAACTGATTTTATTTTTAATTACACATTCCTCTACAATTTTAATCCACTTCTGGCATCATAGAGTTCCTTAGTTCATCAATTTAATATCGGAACGCTTCGCCATATGTTTGTAATCAGTGTGCACATAGAACTCTTGGAAAGTCGGTTCGACCAGCTTATCCTTGGGAATCGTCTTGAACACCGGTTCACCGTACCAGGTTCCGACCTTAAAGTAAAGCAGACAAATTTCGCACGATTTAAATCCCACCACCCTGTACGCTCATTTCCTCAACTACATACCTCCCATCCTTCCACGTTCTTCATCAATTCAGCCTCTTCATCACGGTTTCGTCGTAGCTGCTTCAGGTATTCGCGATCTCTTTCCGCTAGCAGCAGTGGATAGATGACGTTCTTTGCGGATCGCATCTCGATGTCATTTCGATGGTTTTCCTTCACGTTCAGCCAGTACAAGAACAAACCAGCGGTCGAAATACCGGCATAACCAGCGATCATTTGCCATCCTGCAAATAAAAAAAACACAGCAAAATGAAAGGAATATCCCGATTATTTGATTGTTTCCTCCGGCAATGTTGTGATGACATAATCAACACTTGCAAACACAGCTCACCTTTGAAATAGGTCTTTGCAGGTAACCGCTTAAATGGGATGTTCTGGTAGCCTCCCTTCGGTGGAAGGTCCTGTAATTTAGCGGGGCTGCTCATCTTGAATATTCACGTGAATTTTACCAAACAAACAAAACAGCAGCTCCCCGGGACGGTTCTTTTGCAAGTCGTCCAAAATCGTCGTGAAAATGTTTTGATAATAGCTGTCAGGTTGATTTACGTCACTTTGTTTTGCTACATGTTTATATGATGGTGTCCTTTACTTCCATTTCAACACAATTCGCCAATTCAAAAATACTGTTGGAACAATACTATCTAAAATACAGCATAGAATAACGATGCTGAAATTTTTTTCGTGAGAGTATTTGACACACGAAATACACATTTTCTACAATAATGAGCTCAACTAGCCAAAATGTCGTGAAAAAATCTTAAGAAGGTTACAGCCCAAAAAAAAAACAACTATCAGAAATACGAAAGGTTCTTGATCGTTAGAGCCTCAGGCCGTAAATGAACATCGTCAGCATATTGCAGTGTATTCATTATCGCAATTAAGATATTCTTGCAGCAATTTCTAGCCGCATACACCAATGGAACTAGTATGACATTATGGGACACTAATTCTAGATAAACTAATAATGACTAACATCACATGCCAGATATAAGACAAGGACCCTGGTGTAGAAACTTCAGAAGAAGATTATCGTGCTTAAAAAGTCAATCGAGATCCTGCTATACGCTAAGGACATGGACAATATTGACTTACAGCTCTTTTATGAAGCAAATGCTTTCTTGAAGCATATCTATCCTTGTTTGCCGCACAAAATAACTCCAAAGAACTTTGCTTACTGATACAGAAATCCATGGGTTGGAGTTTATCTAGATAAGAATCAAAATTATCGTAACACTATCAGCGATTCTGCTAATCAGTTCCGCAATGGCGTAAGATACTGCATTCCAGTCATGCCACATTCTGGAAAAAAATGCCACCAATTTAAATATCTTCGGTAGCAGTAAAGACTGAAACTGTACAATACTTTGTAAGCTAAAGTACACACATGAACGCCAGTGAGTCATAAAAGCTATAAAAAAGCTAAACTGAGCTCCTAGGCTGGTAAAAACCTTTTGGTGTCGTTCGAGAACAAAAAGGTTTTGAGATATGTTTAGTAGCTTATGTGTGGAATTATAATAGAGGCAAATTCTGTGAGCCGTAACTCACTATCGTCAAAATGGCCAAGTCATTAGAATAGAATTAGAATAGAATACAGCTCGTAAAGTTTTTCGTTGTCATCGTCAGAAAAGTCGTGATGGTATTGAAGAGATAATCAAAAAGGTCAGAACAAATATTTGATAGCTGACTGATAAGACAATAAAATCTTTAAAACTTCACTTGCTCTCAAATCATAGCTAGCGAATAGAATGACTATGTTTTCTTTTAAATAATATCAACCTATGAAATAGTTTAGGTATTTTATCTACCAAAAACATCAAAATTGGTAGCACAAAAGGAGTGTTTAGTGCACTTTCTAGCGAATGTTTGTTTTCATGCAGTTTATTATCTATACAATCAATCAAAAAGGGGGTTCTATATGGAGAGAACAATACAAAATTTGCTACCCCAAATATAAATGTAAGTAATACTAACACAAATGTACCATGAAGTACGTTATCGTTTGTGTCTTATCAAAGGCTCAAACTGATAAACGTTATACTGTACTGTTTGAAGGTTTGATGTTTCACAAACGGCAAAGACTGGCTTATGATTAAAAAAAAATAAGGCGTTGTACGCCTATGCAAACACTTGAACTTTACAATTTTTCGCTCGACAGAGTTGTGCTTTGCATTTTCGAGTACGCAAATGGGTTGTGCTTTTCCGTGTGGAACAGCTCTTCATCCATGAATGTAAACAGTCTCAGCTTACGCACTAAAAAGAACCCAAATCCAGCCCCACAAAGCTACAATGGAATGGAGAAGATATTAGTACGATACCAGAACTATCTCCTACCCGTATGCAACGCAATGCAACCTACCTGTAATAGCACCGTTATTAGCGTGTTAGTGATTACCGTATTGCCAGTATCATAAAAAATGTCGTACAGACGGGTATGGCAGCCGGCATCATAGATTGTGCATTTCGTTGTATCTGCAAGATCACAGCAGGAAAGTGGAACAAGCTGCGTTATCAGATCCTCATCGTTCGACGTGTAATCATCTGGAGGTAGAGCCGCAAGCCAATCGGTGTAGTTGTGCACTCCGCAACACTTGAGCTAGAGTTTGGTTTGTTTTGTTTAGTAGAACCGATTACTGTAAGATCGTTATAGATTCTCTCATTAACTAACCTGCATTTGATACGTATCCACGTAAGGTTGTAAACTGACATCGAGCGAATACTGATTTACGGAAAACCACAGCTTGGTTTCCATTTCTATATCCATACTGTATCTTTGCGTGTAACCAATAAAAGCCACCGTACCTTCCATTAGTGAAAAAACGATCAGCAGCAAACAGAACTGTGTGGAAAAAACTAAGATTTATCCAAATCTTTGCTAACTTCCTCACGGGAAGCCTATCGCACGAATAGCTCACCGTATACAAGACAGGACGATTTTCTCTCCATATGCCGAGGAATCCTATGAATGCTAGTACCAGACACAGTGTACCTACCAACATCAGGAATAAAACCAATCGGTACATACGAATGTCCATGAGAACATCCAGCTGTTCATACTGCAGTCTGCATACCGACCCGATCGTCAACAACAGTACGCCCAGGTACTGGAACGGAAAAGCGTATTAATATGCACTGGTGACCGTTGACCGTTCAACTAGGTAGTTCATTAGTACAACTTACACAAAGCATGGTACAGATCATGCAGAAGAAAACCTTGATCCATTTTTTGGACCATCCTCCGGCCGATTTTAGCTCTTCCATTGCGATTACGATTGCGCCAGCTCCACCGTGTCTGTCGGCTGTGTCGAACTGAGCTATGAGCAATTTTTACCGTGCCTTGCCTGTGAGGAAAGAATAAAAAAACACACACATAGCCACACCGAGGGGGAATCACTGATAAGAGAACACCGGTTGGTACTGCATCATCCAAGGCGCCTCGCCACAAATATTCCCAGCATAAGGTTGTTTGTTTTTCGCTGGTTCTTTATGTCGTATTGCGTTGTTTGCAGCACGTTTGTAATTGTGATTTTTATGCACATAGCTTTGCCACTATCGTTAACATTGATTTAGTCTTTTGTTGCAACAGTTATGCTTCGATCTGCTCAGTTTTCAGTGTGATGCACTTTTTCTTTTTTTTGCACAAAACTTTTCTTCAAAGTCGCGATTACTAGCCTGTACAAGACGCACAAACGACCAAAATAAAAGGTTTGCAATCGTAAGCGTTGTTTTACGTGTTTAGCTGACTATGCAAATATATCGGGGTTAACCATTTTAGACCGAAATTCGATGGGACGTTTGTGTATGATGGGAGTGTTTTTACATAGCACAGCAAAGTGAAAAAAATGTAACCTTTTTGTACTGTTCCGGGAAAAGGAAACACTACTTCCACTATTTTTCAGTTATTTTTCATCGTATAAATAGTATAAATTAGTATAAATAAAACATAACGCACATAAAATAAGGACATTTTAAAGAATCATGCAAAATAGTCCAATTCACGAAAGATCTCATAAATTCAACGCTCACCACAAAAGCGCGTCTTCAAATGAAAAAAAACGTGCACAACGGGAAACCAAGATTTTTATGATCTTAATGATTTTAAAATTCCTTTTGTCACATCTTGTCTGCATTTAACTGACAAAACCCGGATCTGTCAAACTATGTCGTTGGCGGGATTTAAATGTTTACAAAGTGTTCGTGTATCGTCCTGTACGCCGGCGTTGTTCAATAAGTTTTGTGTTTGTTTAGTGGTGTAAATTTGCTCAAAATGCCGCCAAATCTTGTGTCTTCCGTGATAAAGTTGGGCCAAAAAAGACAGCACGATGAATTAAAGGAATTGCTAGAGAAAATGCAATCGTCGCAAGTGAGTAAATTGTTCGATGGAATGCAGAAAACAAAAATACAAATGCAAATCCTTCATTAAATTTGTTAATTTCTTTTAGCTTATTGACATGGTTGTGTCCAATATTGATTCCATTGATGGTTACACGCTTTGGCACTTTACCCTGCTCGGTTTAGCACACTCGGAGCGAAGCGCTCGCAAACGGTTCGAGCTAGTTATGGCCGTGCTTCAGCATTTGAACGTTGTGGAGCTTACAACGAAACAGATTTTCGATATGGTTGCACGATTCTTGACCGACTTGCCGTCGCTTACCCCGGAGCAACTGGTAGAAATATGTGAACTATGCATTGAATCAATCCGGGCCGGTGACCCAAAATGTATTACCTGGAAGCATTTGGTACCCCAAACGATTCTTCAACTGTCTGCCAGTGCCGGGAGATTCAACGCCAATGGTATGCTTCTGACCGGAGCAGAATATCGCCAGAAGCTGTTGGAGGAAATATTCAAAATGAAGCTACAGCTAGTCATTCTCACACCACTGTGTGGAATGTTTCGAGATTTAACTCTATCTAAAGACGAAACTAGCATCTTTGTAACGAAAATATCGGAAAATCTGAAAAACATCGAACCACTCGAGCTTCCACCGCTGGCTTGCCAGCTGTTTCACGTTTGCTTAAAGCATCCGAGCCTGTTGGTGATTCCCTTGATGGCGCTACAGAAATATTTCCACAAAAATTACTACAAGAAGCTGTTGTCGACTGAAAACAGCGATACCACCGATTTCGATAGTATTGGTATGGTTGAAAAAAATCTACTTAAATAAATATATTAATCCACCTCCACCTCCATACCATACCATATCGCACCAATATCCCATCCAGACCAATCCCCCGTAGCAAGGACTGACTATCTCGCTACGTGGTAAAACAAGTCGATACGGCCAAGCCGGTCTTACGAAGAAAAAAATATTAATCATGAATTATGTTTACATTTTAGATCGCTATTCCGACAGTGAGATCCGAGAAGCAGAAGAAACGATCCTCTTTCATCTATCGAACGTAGTCGAATTTCGAATCGATGAAACACAAACTGTAACCATGTTCAAGCCGTTTCAAAATAACCCGGAAGTGTTGCTTACACCCTTTTTGGTCGGCGCGCTGCTTGCGATGAGCAAAATTAACCGACAGCCGGACACAACCGATGTCGTTGCATCGCCCATAATGGCATTTCTAATCAAGCTTATAACGATTAGCGAGAAGGAGCGTGAAATGTGCACCCAGTCGGCCTGGTGTCGAGGTCGCATTGAGCCATCGGTGATTGCACGTATCGATCAGCTGTTTAGCACACTGACGGAAAACAGTCAGGATGGAAAGGAAGTGGTTACACCGGGCCTGATTAATTTCGCTTTCGCACTGCTGCTAGCTAAGAAGCAAACAAAGCTGCATGGGATAGCGATCAATTTCTTTCAGCTATTTATCAAGAGACGTTTCATCTTTGGCAACGGAATTATCGCCAAAATCAAGAAGTATCTGTTTGCCGACCTGGAAGAAACGCAGTTTAATACTTGCTTGACAACGCTAAGCTTGACCAATGCCCTTACGGTATCTGAATGCTCAAATACAATTCAGTTCATCATGGATTATTTACTGCTGGTAAGAGGCAAAATAAATCGATTACGGAATTACGTAATGGATTTTATTTATTTTTGCAGATAAATGGAACCCATGCCATGCGATTCATGGCATTCATATTTCCATTACTCCGCATTTCGCACACGATCCGCGATCGATACATCGAAGTATTGCGGAAGGCTATGTACAATGGGTAAAATAATGTCTAATTTTTGCTTCCGTACGTTATAATAACACTGTAACACTGTTTCAACAGCGAAACATCAACGCGGATAATGGGTGTGTTTGGATTTTGTTCACTTCTGAAACAACTGAAAAATAACAATTCTCGACGCTCGTTCATGGGCAGTGGCGCAGGAAATTACACACAACTCACCATCTCTGGTATGTCGTTGCTGTCACAAGCCGCATATGGTTCTCCGAACAATCCGAACGTACATTTCGATATGTTAACGCTTGAAATAATGGGAATGTTGCGAAAGTAAGTAAGCCACATGAAGGCCGAGCCGCATAATTTTAAATCGAAACATTTTTTGTAATTGCAGATGTTTTACCCAGACGCTTGAAGTGAGGGAAATGCTTTACGAAGCTCTCGGAAGGGCGGTAGAGTTTAATACTCAGCTATTACCGCACGTATTGCAGTTCATCGATTGGCACTTTGAAAGTTTCTTCGGTGAAAACCCGAAAGAAACGTTTCGAATTGATTTCGAAAAGTGTGTCCGTTACAAAGGTGAACCGAGCGAGGACTATTCATCGGATGAACAGCGCTCCATAGTGGTGTATGACAATGTCGGACGACTGACATCGTTTATGGTGCATTGTGTGGTACTTTGCGACCTGCATGATATTCAGCATGATACCAGTGCGGTTAAAAATACGTTACAACTCATCGTCGAACGGATTGATAATCTCAGTGCAGAAGATATGGGAATAGTAAGATTACTTTGCCATTGACAGTAACTTCAACTTAATTAACATTTGATCCTAAATTTACAGGTTGGTACACTGGATACAAAGAGTGTGGTTATTGCTGCGCAATACTTAAATACCTTAGAGGCTGCCATGACGTATTGTGCCTGGAAAACGAAGCAGGACAATATCTTGCTGCGTGATTTTGTACGCTTATTTAAACAACACCAGCATTGTGTTGAAAATTTTAAGGTACTTGTCGAGTTTCGTCAAATATGTAGCTATGTGTGTAATTTCTATGACTTCTGTATTCTACCTTTTAAACATAGAAAATGGAACCGAAAAAAGGAAACAAAAAGAATAACACTGAAGGATCGATGAATGCTTCCACATTAGCTGGATCCGGAAAGTCCGGAATATTCTTCAAACCAGAAAACATATGGGACTTGGCCACTATTGAAAGAATTCTAAAGATTTCACTCGAGTAAGTTGCAGCTATCAATGACGTATATAATTGATGTAAGTGCCAAATAATTACAAATTCTTTTACTTTCATTCGTTGCAGTACCATGACAAATTATGCCAAAGAGGAAGATCTTAAACTATTTCGCGGAAATCGAGATCTTCAGCAGTACATACTTAAGATTGCCTGTCAAAAGTTGGAAGGTTTACGATCGCTTCCCGATTATTGGCAGGTGAATCACAGCAAGCGTATATTTGGCCATTTGGCCGAGTGCACCAAGTTAGTGTACGATCGATGCATAAAGCAAACGACCGAGTTGACCGAAAACGGTGGTCTGTTTGTTGCACAGGCTGCTGTCGAATGTTTCCGACAGGGTTTATCATCGGCAATCGAATTATATGAGCGAAAGTTTAAAGATTTTCTACAATTGATATGTAAGTTCGTGCGATGTTATATGCTGATTGTAATGAAAATCAAACTATTTTTTTGTTTTTCTCGCTTAAGGTTGTACAATTGGACCATCGTTTAAAAAGGAAATACTGGTGCAACTGCAAACGATCGTGGAATGGTACTTCAAAGATGGTAACGAGCCGGAATCGGTTGGAGATAAAATCGTGGTGGGACTGCTGCAATGTTTGGAACTGCTATATAAATCGCCTGTCCTCACTCAAGACCATTTGGCGCAGGGTTACGAATGGATGCAGAACTTTTGTATCAACACCAAGCTGAAGCAAAAATCGTTCGCCATCATACATCGTTTGTTGTTCGATTTGCGAATGCGCACTCAAACGGGGGCTTATTTCGATTCGATAGCAATGCGACTGGAGCTAAAATTTGGCCAAATAGCGGCCGAGGAAACAAATCCACTGTTTTACTTTAAATCGATTTCTTCCGGTACAGCAGAACCTACATTCCAATGCTTGTGTGCGATCTTTCGACAGCAGGTAGAGGAAATCGAACATTTGATCCTACGTACTAATAGTCTGATGATACGTTTGAAAGTGTTTGGGTTAGACGACACGGATGAGAGTAAGTATATGCGAGGCAATGAAACAGTAATCGAATCGTTTATCATTTGCTATTTATTTTATGGGATATTTTCAGCTTCACAGTTGCTGAAGTCAATCGAACGATCAATTTGCTCGCAGTTGGTACACATTCTTGGTTCCCTGACGCATTTGTGCAACGCTAATCTGCCGCTCGGATCGACTATGGATACCCTAATCAAACTGTTGCTTTCGATCTACGGTTGTCTTGCAAATTTAAGCAGGCACTTTTTGGCTCGTCATGCGATTGTTCCGATCGCCTATGACGTTACAAAGTATGTTGTATATTAACGCGAAACATTGCGATCCTGCATTAACGATAAATGTATAACGAGATTATTTTTCATAAATTTTCCTTTATCTACCATTTAGATTCAATTTGGTTGTAAAATCATCGAAGCCACTTGCATCTAAAATTTACGATCTTATACCGTTTGTTGAGGAGAATATTATTGGCCAAGATGAAGGAGAGGAGCCAGCAAGTTCGTCGAAAGCGAAATCCAATCGCGATAAAGTATTACGCCAGACGAAATTGATTCCCAAGCTTGTGTTCCGCATCGAGACGTACAACAAGATAGTTATGCAGTTAAGCAAAAAAACTAAGAAAGATTTAACCTATCTGCTACACATGGGTACAGTGCGAGACTTTCGTATCAAGACATCCGCCTTAGTAGAAGCGATTCAGAGAACAATCAGCGATAGAACAAATCCGGGAGAAATGAGTGACGAGGAAGAAATGGAACCCCAGTTGGATCCCAACGAGGACGATGATGATGAAGAAAACATCAATCGTACGGCTTCTTCGAATCGGTCCGAAGTTACCGGTGCCGTCATGGAATCGAAAGCAAACAAATCAACCCTGAACGCGGAAGCTTTGGTGTTGAAAAATTTAGCTCGATTGAATGAACGTACTAGAAAAGAGGCGAAAAAACGAGCATTTGAAAATGTGAAAGATGTTGAAGAGACAACGGTGGCAAATAAAAAATCAAAGCCCACCAAAAAGAAAGGAACTGCTATCTCTAAAATAAACAAACGGGCGCTGGAAGAACTAGACACCGCAAAGGATGCGGAAAATGAAGCACCCGAATCAAATGTTCAAGATCAGCCAGTAATGCGTACACGTACGCTAGGATTGCCAAGACGAAGTGCAAGAAAAAGTAACATGGAGTAAAAAATATCATAACAATCTACTGCTTATATATAACACATCGATGAAGAAATTGAATCTACTGTATTCTTGCACACTATCTGCATCAGTTATATGTGGAGAAAGAAGGCTAATGTTAAGGTAAAGAAACAACGATAAATTTACTACTCTGATCACATAATAAACTGGGCTGAGAGCGAACCAGATTAATGCATTATTTAGTAAGTATATATGTACTTTCGAATTGAAACAATGTAATCCACAAATATAAACAAATGCACCTAGAAGGACGTATGCGCTCTTGGGACCCAGTCACAAATGGATTTGATCGCCGAGTAGATTCTCCAGAAGGCCATACAAACTTACCATTTGATTACTGGTTTGGACTGGAACCAGACTGGTCATCTGATATCCAGTATTCTAATCGGTCGAGCTCCTCAACATAATACGGGCTAGAGCTAATGACGATCTGTGCAATAATCTCAACTGAGCTGTGTTCGATTTTTAGTCACAAAATATGAGAGATATTCGTTTCAAAAGTGTCATTCGTGAAAGTAATCATTTTGTAGAGATGCTATAATTTCATTCCAACCTGATCTATTCGACAACTGACTGGACAGAGGTAAAATTCAAAACAAAGCTTCTTTGTCATACTCCCACATTTGCAAGAGTATTGATTTACATGCCAAGTGAGTAACATAAGCTTGCCAGACAATCAGTGTGTTTTTTTTCGGCGTATTTAAAGGAAATAAGGATAAATAACAAAGCCAACATTGTGGCAAATTATTTGAGATTAGGTGCGTATCTTTATCGACGAAGAACTTGTGGAAGTTCTGGTACAATACACAAATTGCTTGTTCTTTGTCCCGTACATTTCCTTCCGAGTGTAAACTATCATAAGTATGGTAAATGATCACTGAACATCGTGGTACTTATGACGGAATTGTTGTGACATTTTATCCAACTCATAGAATGTAACATTAACGATCGATTAGTTTTCAGTTTGGAAATAAAACGTTTATACAATTGCATCAAACAAGGTACAACAATGAAGGATGATGTATGTAGACTGTGTCTGGCTGGTTTGGAGCCTGATGATAGTGGCTGCTCAGTGTTAAACGATAGGTTTCGGGAGGCTCTTCAGAATGTTTTCACATTTGAGGTAAATGCACTGTATTCTTTTCAGTAATAAGGTTCGAGAACTGATGCTAACATTATATATTCATGAATCTTTTCATACAGATAAGTGTAGACAAGGATTTGCCCGTAAACACTTGTAAACAATGCTCATGGAACGTATTGGACTTTCAAAGCTACAGCGAGTTAGTTAAAAAAAATCAGGAAACACTCGAAAAGAGACTACCACTGAATGACCAAAACATATCGATCACAGGAGAGCATATTGAAGTAACCGGCGTAGGCGATATCAATGAAGTAAATGTTACAAATGACTCCGAACCATTCAATTCATCCCAACCGGAAGAAAAACATTCTGTTGATGCCAACATTATACCTACAGGCAATGATCTTTCTTTAGATGACGTGAAAGTAGCGTATGAAATACATCCAGATCATGTAAGCTCAAAAATGCTAGACGATGCTGACAAACTGTGTTCAGATGTGCTTTGCGAAGAATACGTAATTACGCCGTGTGAAGCAGGAGAGGGCTCGAATCACACAACAATGGAATCTGGCGGCGAAAAGAATATCCTCCCGACTAGGGAACGATTTACAGACGAGGATAAAAACGACATTTCTGACCCAGATGAACCTTCCCAGAAGAAGACAAAACTAAATACACCAAGATGTGCACGGGAAATTGTGAGGAGGGACAGTTTAGAGCATGATTCAAATAACGCATCATCAAACGTTCACAAAGAGGTAGTGCGCATTTTAAACGAACAAGCCAACGAAATGCACCCTTGTGTACAATGCGGGAAAAAGTTTACATCAAGGTGGCAGTTAGATTATCATAAGCAAGAACATGTGGCTTTAAAATGTCCATTTTGCAGAAAAACTGTACCGGCAAAGACCTGGAATTCACACATTACAAGCCATCAGGACGCATTGCGTTGCAATACGTGCAAAACAAAGTTTATAAACCAGCGAGCCTTCAAACTGCATACGAATAGTTGCACCAAGGACTCTCATAAATAGATAAATTATGTTTCGTAAATGAACATCTTTAGCAGCTAATGAAGATTCATTCATGAATGGGCGATCTTTAGCTTGTGTTATGTCACGATGCTTATTTGCAGAATAATATTGTGATACAGAACTGTAGCATTCACGGAAGTAAGAAAATAGAAGTTTATAACAGAAGGATTAATAAAAACTGTGACATGGCGTGATCAAGTGATCGAAACAACGCAAAGTGCCATTATTTTCGTCGAATCAATTCATTCCTTAGGTTGCGCATGTTTTTTCCACATCTTTTTAAAACATTTCACTCATTCCACCCCGGTAACGATCGGTATCGGTATCTGTTCGAAAGGAAAAGATCTGATCTAAATTTTCCACTACATCACATTCAGAACCCTCTATCGTATTTTTACGGTACTAACACCAAGCTGTCAGTTGTGTCAACCTGGGAGGCATCAAAACAAATCATTTTCTTCTGTTTACAGTTCTGCAAATGTTTTGTGTAGCCGGCGAGCGGCAAAATTGTCCTAATCCGTGTGTTAATTACAAGTTGGTCGTGTTCAGAGTAGCTTTTAGTCTTTGTAAAGACAATGCATATCTGCCAATCAAAGTAAACTGATTACCTGACCAACTAACGTACAAAAAAAGGTAAGTTTTACAGCGTCTGTTGCAAGAGAGTGGATCTATGCGTTTTGTAGCTTTATTAGGGTGAACAAATTTGTTTGCATTGGAGAGTTTGTGTTTGCTGTATGTTTGCTTTGGGTTAGTTAAAAAGTTTCACACGACAGGACTGTTAAAACATCCCATCCAGACTGTTTCTAAATGGCAGTCTTTAGAAACGCATCTCATTTCGCAGCAGAATTCCGATACGCCAAAAAAAGCTATATTTTCATTGCTTCTTCGTTGGCTTGTGAATAAAACTAATGATTCGAGGAGCCAGAATCGAGGTTGACCTGTGGGTCTAACGAGTTTCGGTCGGCATCGGGTTGAAGTCGCCGAATCGCTGCACTCACAGCTCGGAGACGCTTAGTTAGCGCATATCGCTCATGCGCCAGGAGACGCACGCACGCAAGGTAATCGTGCGTAGTGCACGGCGTCTTTTAGCAGTCAAATTAACTGCATATCAGAAATCAAAATTTTTTGATACCCACGCCTGTGTTAATGCAGCATGTTTCAAAATGCATATATTTTCTGGCGCACGATCGATAACTGGTTCCTTATGCTTTCCTGCATGTACTGGAATTTGTGCACCTACTGGATCTATTGAATCTACGTCGATTCTATCTCGCAGCAGCCACTGGTCGGAATTGCTTATGCTTTCTTGCTCATGGTTTTTCGTTAAACCGGCCAGATTTATTACTTATTATATTATTATTATTTATTATTATATTTGGCCAGACGGCCAAACGTTATAGACTTATGTTTACCTGTTAACTGGATAGTCAATCCTTATAGTTGAGGTACTATTCGCATGCGATTTTACAACCCACCTCCTCCCCCCTCCACCCCCTCCCCTACCACAAATACATTTCTTTCATGCACCTAATTAACCTACGGGTCGATCCAAATATCGCTAATTCTAATGTATAACATGATGTATGCATGCGTGATTAACATAATGTATATTTTCCCATTTTATTTCTTTTCAGAAACACTAACAATTTGTTGAGCCAGAAATATAGCTTTAGTTTGATTGTATTTGTGTATCGCAAAAGCAATGGACACACATAGCGTTTGTAGATTATGTATCAACGAACTCAATCCGGATGATCCTGATGTTCGCTTTCTTTTAGATCAAACGTTCCAAAAAGCGTTAAAACGTGTGTTTTCATTCGAAGTAAGTAAATGCAATTGGTGTAAAAATTTATTTCCCTACCAGAATACATAATTTCTATAACATTACACATGTACAGATACAGTTCAGCGTGGACATGCCCATGAATATCTGCAAGAGTTGCTCATGGAATGTGTTTGACTTCCTAAGTTACAGCGAGATAGTGCAGCACAATCAGAAAAAACTTGCCGCCAAACTATTGCCAGACCAAGTACAAAACTGCAACGTAAATCAAGAACTGGACAAGGAAGATATTGGTCTGAACATGAACGTAAAAGAGTTACCTACAAATCGGTCGGATGAATATTTTAATGATATTACAATGATAAACTGCAAACACGAAATTGACGATATCCTGGTGACGAATGAAATTCACCCAGATTTCAGCGATTGTCCGTATGAAAGTTTGGCAGGATTTATTGGAGGCGTAACCTGTGGAAAATACGAAATCGTTCCATCTGTTTACGACGAAACACCGGAATGTCCGAACAGTTGTAATACATGCGATGACTTGAGCAACATATCTGTGACTAACAACGAATCCCCGCAATTTAACAATGCCATAAACAGGAAAGATAATGAAAATGACTGCAGAACGCCATATAAGAGAAAAAGCAGGGGGAGAAAAATAACGAAAAGGAGAAAGGCGTGTTACAGTAAAACAGAGCGCTCGGTAGAGCCTGTTGGAGATTATGTTTGCAGCAAATGCGACAGGAAATTCAGTATTCTGAAGGAACTGCGGAACCATAAACAAAATCATGTTGTAACATGTCCAATCTGTAAGAAAACTTTAAATCATAAAAGCATGCGTAAGCATCAAGCAACGCAGCACAAATCATGAAACTTCCAATGTATGTACAAGCAGTCCTGGAGATACACGGAATCGAAGATACGCCTCTACTGAGATAGATTTTAGCACAGAATCTAAGCAACCCTCCGCGATATTTCCAATGGTAACTGCTGAACGAAGTGTTGTGTTTCATTAATCTTAGGAGAAAAGTCATTCAAATGAATCTTCAGTAAGGAGTCGAATATTAAAAGATTCATAAATCCTAAAAGTTTAATATGTTTTTTACGACAGTAAAAAAGCAAATAATGAATCCTCCAAGGCTCATATATCTCTACAGAACCTTGATTTGTCCTGGAGATACACGGAATCGAAGATACGCCTCTACTGAGATAGATTTTAGCACAGAATCTAAGCAACCCTCCGCGATATTTCCAATGGTAACTGCTGAACGAAGTGTTGTGTTTCATTAATCTTAGGAGAAAAGTCATTCAAATGAATCTTCAGTAAGGAGTCGAATATTAAAAGATTCATAAATCCTAAAAGTTTAATATGTTTTTTACGACAGTAAAAAAGCAAATAATGAATCCTCCAAGGCTCATATATCTCTACAGAACCTTGATTTTAGGCCTTTTTTGAAATAAGACTGTGTGAACATAAGTAACGATCTTAGCTCTTATATCTTTGGGTTTCTAATTATATTACCATATTTTAAACTAAACAAACAAATTAAAATAAAAATGAAATTCAGTGTTGGTTCATCAGAAATCAAATTCTCTTTAAGTCATTCCTCGTCCAACATGGATTTCAGCACCAAAGTAATTTATACAACTCATGAAGACAAATACACAAATAATAGCGTATATCGAGGATTACCTGTGATGTTAATCGTTATTGGTAATCGTTGTGTCAAAATTGGTATTTGAAAATGGCTTCGTAAAAGCAAGTCACTGATACAATCTGCCGTGTACCCTGTGTTGGCGCTGTCAGCGCACGAAGTGACAGTCTGACAGCGACGGAGACGGGAGAAAATCGTGCTAGAATCGTGGACGGCAATTTCGTAAAATTACCACCAAAAAAGTTGATCTTTCTTCTATCGTCCAACTCACGGCGGGAGCATCGAAACACACACGCATCAGCTCTGCTTGCAAGATTCAAGTTTCTCTCCACATTCTGGGCTTTATTTGGGATTGGTCGCAAGTATCGAAACATTCACGAAAGCGCAACTAAAATAGAGCGCAAATATATAGTTCACCAGGGGAAAAGTCAACCATCACCACCGCGCACCCCGTGTGCTGCCGTCCGCGTCGCCTTGTACCACCATTGCGACACCGCCATCTACGAATCGGCTACAAATTTACGAACATTCTCGTCATTTTGTCTTCAGTTCCATCGGCCGCTATATTGCGTTTTCTGCCACACAAGCCGTACAACAGCAGGTGGTGTGTTATTCCAGTGTGGAAGTCGAGTTTTTTTTCCGCTAAGACGTAGAACCAAAATTCGTCACGTCATCGCGCTGCATTAACAGTTTGCGTTAGGTTGAAAATCGTAGAAAAAGGATTGCCTATTTTGTTACAATCTTTCACCCAAGAAAGGTGGTTCATAGTCTTGGCAACTTTTAAATAGTGCAGTCGGAAATCTTTGCAAACGGAGGTACGGTCAGTGTGTGTTTTTGGTGCGTGTGCGTGTTGGTGTATTTGTGTGCGCGTGTGTGTTCAGCTCAAAACTCTTCTTCAGGGATATCCATGTGTCCCCATACGTAATAGCATTGTGTATAGTTATCTAGCCCCAATTTTTAATGCTTCTTCTTCATTTTATTCCGTGTGTCTTCAAATATCTAGATCTGTGATCATAAAGCGTTCATTCTTCCATTGGCGTTAGCTATTTTCTTCTCTGCCTTGGTGCCTACTTTGCTGTGTTCCTAGTGTGTAGTGTTAAGTTGACGACGTGTGCGTGAGTGTGTACATATATGTGCGTAAGTTTGTATCTGGTGTTGCTGCGATAGTTGTTCAACGGCGTTCAGTGTCTAGTTTCCAAACCTGTGCGAATCTTAGCAACGGTCGTATATACGGGTAGAACCCCCTAATATCGAAAGGAGGAAATTCCATCACGAAATCCAACCTTCGCATCTGAAGGAAATCTGGATTTAATTGAATTCCATCCGTCCGTTCGAAGATTTGACAGTCGTCTATGGTGAGTAGGCGCTTTTTCAACTAGCTGTTGTAATTGTTTGCATAGCACTGTATCTGCATATCGCTAGGAAATCGGGAAAAATCGGATGATAACACGGTGCATTCGGACAGACGATTCTCATTTACTTGTAGGTTCCTGTAGACCTTTCGAAGGACTCGGGCAACTTGGCAATATTGCCATTTCGTCAATCGGACCGCGTTCCTTTGCCGGTCGATAATTTCCGTTTTCTTTACGTCCGTCTTGTGGAAGACACGTGTTGAATGATGCCGCTGACGATGGTCGAAAATTTTGTGCGATGAAATTTGACGATATGGACGAATGGAAGAAATCCTCCCGGAACCACAACCTCTCGCTCATGCTCCTTATCTTTTTTGCATGCGTGCGACAGTATAAGGCGAAGAAGCAAAGCCAGGGCCATATTGCTATGGGGTCGGCGCTGTTACTGCAGGACAGCTGTAGTGGAGGAGATTCGTAATACTAATACATTCGTACCTACGCGCTCAGGTAAAAGCAGACGGTAAAGTCCATCGCACACTGTGCATATGTATGCGCAAAAGGAAAAGAACCACACGGAAAGGGCATTTCAAGAAGACGAAACACACGTAGAAATGTGCCAAAAGAAAATGATATCGCGCTATATTGTATTTCGTTCGCAACCGACCATTATTTAGGATTCATCGCTGTTTTGTTGTTGTCGTTGTTACTTTCTGTGTTTGCAAAATGTTGCCATTTTTCTCTGTTGGTAGCAAAAGTTAAAGATGACCGTGTGCGGCACTCTGATGTCATGGCGATTGACATTTTTGCTCAACATTACTAATTTGCACCTTCTGATACGCATACTTTGAAGACTTTTGCCTTTGTTATTACTGATACTTTTTAACTGTTTGCGAAATTTGACGCCACAAAATGGGATGGTGCGAATGCTAACATCTTCTTTAACTTCTTCTTCTAGTAATTCTTCAACATCTATACCAACATGTCCCCCAAGGCCTTTAGAAGCGTCAAGGGGTTAATTTTCTTACTAGTAATTGCTCGCTATGTCATACTTTAAAAGAACACCATCATTTACAAATGGAAATGGCATCATATAGCGCAGGCTGACAGACCAACGTTGTTATTTTATACTGCTAGTGTTTCGAATTGTTTTTGCGGTTAAGTCCCCGACTATTCTCCGTGTAAGCTCTAACTGTGTGAAATATTCTGTGCGCGAACATAATGAATCTCACCCATCTTAATATGGTGTAAAGGCAAATGTGTCCCTCGTAACAACATGCCAACGTAATCATTGTTACTATTTATATCCCTTATTACTACCCCACACCGTATCAACCGTACATCACTCACACGTAAAACCGCTACCGTACAAACACGTGCACAAGAATCCCTTCAAAACATGTTTGTTCAAGCGTAAATGTTTGTTTTGTGGTCATTCTGGTCGATGCTGCTGCTTCGTGTAATAATATGGTTTTATTATTCACACAATTGGTTTATGAGGGAAATCGTTCTTTGGCTAAATAAAAACACGACTTTTATAACCTAGCAATGAATAAACGCGGTGGTATGACGGACACGTTCTTCATTCAGAGTAATTATATACTCCAAATTTTACTAATAGTGGCCAGTTGAAAAATATCAAAAATAGAGTTGATAAAGTAACCATTGTTTCTTATTAAATATTAAAGTATTGGAAACACTTCCTCTTGGTTTATTGTTGTTGTCAGCCTTTTAATCAATGAAGTACAAACAGAAAATGCATTAAATACACATTAACAGAAAAAGGATCGTATACTTTTAATGAAAGTAAAATGATAAGCCAAAACCTTTTGCTTCACTTGTATTTTGAAAAGATTGAGGTGTTTCCAATTCTCAGTAAGTTGGCGGTTGCAGTTTGGTTGGTGCACTTGATAACGCGCAAGTTGTTTGTGCAGGGGTTTCCATACAGTGTTCCAAAACATTTGGTACAATAGACTAGATTTTTATGTTGGAATTAAAAAAATCAGGACATATTAAACATCGATTCGACATAAACTTCCCACCCCATAGCATAGAAATAAATTCTCTTAGCTTTAAGTCACAGTAGCCTTTATTAATATATTTAGCCTAGAAATATCTAGAAACCTTTACTAATATATTTAGCGCTGTTTTGTTTTTAATCTTTAATTATCTCAAACAGATGGCTCTCAATATTGCTGTTCCGATGTCGGGAGTAGGCGATCTCTTGGAAGGATTCGGGTTGCTGTCGCCGATTTCCCCCGTGAGCATTGACTTTCGCATGAAGAACCCGCTATCACCCGTTGGAAGCGAATCCAGCGGCGTCAGTTCTTTGGATTTGGAAGATATCAAGGTGAGAATGCATCCTTTCATAATGTGTGTTAAATCCCATCTAAAACGCAAAAGAAAACTCATTTCGTTCATGTAATCAACAAATATATATATGCATGATTATGGGTAAATACTGAATTATGAAATATGGGTAAATTGTATAATTTAAATTTCAGGGGTTATTTTACAGCAGGTAACCTTTCACAGTTCTAAATGCAATAGTATTAGGTGGTACATCCGGTTTGTACAACCATTTCTAGGATTGGTTGGATTGGTAGGATTGCACATTGCGCTTATAGAATGTGCAGCTGCTTCTCAAGACATGCGTTCGATACCCAGATGAAAAAAATTGACCTATATACCTGAATAATGTAGCCATACCGATAGCTACCTGAATTTCTAAGAGCATCAAACGGGAACCCAAGAAGATTGTCCCTTCAAAAAAACAGCTGCACATTTTGGTCGCAGCGAACATAACCGACATAACCGTACTCTTTGCACTTTTTCGGTTTATCGTTTATCGCTCAGGTAAAATCAAGCTTAGTTATTTGAATACCTCCGTAGCATGTTGCTTTAGAATTCGACCAATTCGCAATATTTGTTTAGCTACCATTTTTCTATAATTAAGTATATATTGTATGGCGATTTAGAAATATGATGTATAATAATAAAACCTTACCTTTTTTGTTGGTTATGCTGCCATCAATCGTACATGCAGGCATTTTTAAGCCTCAAGCGTCTTGCCATCCTCGCTCGTTGATGGATTACAGCTGCGTAAGTGCAATCAACGAACACTGCAATATCCTTTGGGAGACAACACTGATCACATACTCCGCATTGTACACACGTTCCACACGGTCCACACGTTAGACACGGCCCACATGGTCCACACGGTCTACAGGAACTAGTAGACAACATTTTTGGTGAACACAAGCCTGTACCACAGATTAGATAATCGCAGCAACCGGCAGGATTACAGCTCATCTTCCCCAAGGTCGGCAAAGACGCAAATCACGGGTCCTTTTCGCTCGTATATATGGGCACAAGCAAATTGGCAATGGACAACCGTATCCACAGCAAAAACAGTTGGCGTATGGTCCTGATTTGCAGCAATAGGCCAGAGGATAGTAACAGCAACTTGGATAAACTGTATAAACCATTACTAAAAGAATACATTTTTATGTTTGGTTCATCCAGATGGAAGAATTAAGTCTTCCATTTACTTACTGATAGATCCTGTCGAATGTGGCAATGTAAATTTTGAATTGATTCACTTGTAATTTGGAAGGGTATCCAGTTGGAGTGGCGGTATCAAATCGAATGATGATCCAATTACCAGCAATAGGTTTCAGTAACTTCGTCAATGGTTGCTACGAAGTAATTTGATGTTCATGGAAAAAAATGCTAGGAATTAAAAGAATTGAGAAATTGAGAACGAAACGTATTTTCTCACCATACCTGAGTGAATTTATGTTCATTTTGCACAATTTCACGGAATTCCAGTGTTTTGCAAGGACTCCGCCATTGTTTATTGTTTGCATTAGTGTTGGATAATTCAGATTCAGATTCATGAATCTGAATGAATCTTTGAACTGAAAGAATGAATCTGAATCTCTATTTCAGAGATTCATGAATCCTCAAAGATTCTTGAATCCTCAAAGATTCATGAATCCTCAAAGATTGCTGATTTTTTTGCCAGTGACCTTTGCGTTGCCCTTTTATTAATCTCAACGTGTTAATACGTTTTTTGAAACTAAAAATATTTTAATAACAGGTTGGCTGATAAGTCCCCGGTCTAACAAAGAAAAACACATTTTTTTTTTGTCAAAATTCGATTTTATTATTCAACATAGTTCCCTTCAAGAGCGATACAACGATTATAACGACCTTCCAATTTTTTGATACCATTTTGGTAGTACTCCTTCGGTTTTGCCTCAAAATAGGCCTCAGTTTCGGCGACCACCTCTTCATTGCAGCCAAATTTTTTCCCTGCGAGCATCCTTTTGAGGTCTGAGAACAAGAAAAAGTCGCTGGGGGCCAGATCTGGAGATTACGGTGGGTGGGGAAGCAATTCGAAGCCCAATTCATGAATTTTTGCCATCGTTCTCAATGATTTGTGGCACGGTGTGTTGTCTTGGTGGAACAACACTTGCACAAAAGTTGTTTGACAAAAGACGCTCTGTCTCACAAACTAATTGACATACAGACGTCAAATTTTGACACGAATCATTTGAAGGTTGGTACTATATAAAAATAATATGCATTTAATACTAGCGGCGCCATCTATGTGTCAGACCGGGGACTTATTAGCCAACCTGTTAGTTCAAAGAATAAATACAATTAAATAAATCTTTGTTTAATTGCAAAGAAAATTGACATATGCGCTCTTTTATCTGCTGCCTTGATCTCGTGGCACTACTCTACCTACACCACATACCGTACTAATTTTCTGTTATTCGGAATCCTTTCAACTTAGGCGAATGACGGCGCTGTGCATTTTTTTACATTAGCTTATTAGCGGATTTATTGACGCCCCGTACATTCTTGAAAGTATAATCTTCCAGACTCCTAATAGGAATTTAAGACCAAGGCCAATTTATAGGGCATCGCAAAGTTACGGTCACTAGAATAAAATTCAGCTCGATTAGTTTAAGCAAATTAGCATTAAGAATAGATGCACTTGTTGGTGGATTGTCAATCTAGCATTAAGAATAGTTGCAGTTGTTGGTGGATTGTAGCCTCCTATGAGATTTGACATCTCATATTCAGAGGCATACCCCCTGGGATTGAAAGAGCGGACTGGTATCCACTTTTCTTTTGTTTTTGAATGTGTAGTGGTTCAAAGTGTCCGGTTGATTTATTCTGGATTCTCCAAGCGTAGAAAGTATTTGCCTTCAAACCCCCGGTTTGAATTTTCCAGAAATAAAAAAAACAAAAACTTGCTGAAACATTACATCCTGTTCGAACTTGTGGATTAATGTGAACTCATTCCATATACGGTTGAGGGAAGGAACGCGTTCTCTCGTAAGAAAACGTTCATAGAAGTCAATCAACTAAAAGAGCTAAATATTAAACATGGTAGTTTTGGTGGCGTAGGGGATTTGAAAAGTTTTCCATATTCTACTATTTCTTTACTGCTTTTCCAGAAACAAATGCCAACCTTGCTGGACGAGAATGAAGAAGACGGAACATCCGGTGCAGGAAATACGCCTCCAAACTCAGCATCGCTGTCCGCTGCAACGACCATGTCGACAACATCTTCCAGAACTTGTTCCACCTCTTCCTCCTCGTCGTCTTCGGCTTCAGATGACTATACCAACCAATTGGACGAAAATGAACCAAAATTATCTGAAAAATCAACCGAAAATAGTGCACCAATATCCACTTCACCTTCAGCAGAACTACTTGGATCCTGTGAAAAGGAATTGAACGAACCTTCGACTACCACCGTGGACGACACAGACGCATTATTATCGCTTGGGCTGCTGAACTTGACGAAAGAACCCAGCGAATTGCCGTTATTTTCGCCCAAGACTACGAAGGAACCTATTTTCATCTTACCGCGCCAAGCCATTACGTACAACAATCGCGACATTCTCGACGTGGGCAGCAATATTCGCCCGCAAGGTAGTGGTGGTACCGGGGAATTCGCATTCCAGTTTGCCGAACTACCGGTAACAAACAATATTCAGTTCTTTCTTCAAAACCGTTCCCAGTACCATCGTCTTGGGCCGTATGGTAACGTACAAGAATTTCGCATGGAAACGTGCCCGTGTTGTGATTTCCAGTATCCGGTCAATGCTGTTGGTGCAAACTCGGCTGCTGCTCCTCATAATCAGACTTGTGGTACCTCAAGCTTGTCTAACCTGAACGCAAATCAAATTTATGGCAATCTGCAACAACAACAACAGCAACAGCAGCAGCAACAATTGCGGCTCCAGCAACAACAGCTGCAAATGCAGTACGCCTATCGGTTCAACAATAACAACGGCAACTCTGTGTCGGCACGTGAATACAACATGTACCAACAAGTATCTAGCGGAATTGGAGGAAATGGCAATGCTGCAGGAGGGCTTCAGTCCTCACGGTTTAACAACGGTGCTTATGGATCAGGAAATGTTGGATCTTTGCCCAACGCTCAGAATGGTATGGGCGGATCGGGATCAAACGGTGGTTTCTTTAACAACAACCTATTGGGACGCGATCAGTTCAATCATATGGGACCGATGGGAATGCAGTATAATAACACCGGTGCCAATCATAAAGGCATTTCTCAATCGAACGGTACATCGTCACAATCATCGGGACTTCGTCCACAGCAGCAATACGATATGGTCCAGCAGCAGCAAAAACAATATGTTAACAACTATTCGCTGGGTTCCGCAGCTTCTAATTCTGTTGCCATGGCGGCTTCTGCAAACGCTGCTGTACGTCTGCAGCAACAACAGTCACAGCAGGCTTCTCACTACTATAAGAAAAGCTCATCGATGCGTTATGGTGTTGCGGGACCGGCGGGAGTCAACAACATGCCGTCTGGCGGACCATCTGGCTCTAACTGGAAAAATGCAATGGCTTCTAACACTGCGATTCAGGACACCGCGACCAAGCTGATCATGGAATTGAACAAAATGCAGCAACAATCCCCATACTATGTACCTTTCCAATAAGGAATTTTTAGGCTACAGGCAAACGCCATCAAAAGACAGTGAATCATGTTAAGGTATCCTAAAGAGAATAACAAACAAACAATGAAATAAGCCTCAGCAATATGGACCAACAACGACATACACACAAAAACCAGAATTGGAAACAACAAACCTGAGAAGATCAGTACGATAGCAGCAGCAACAACATCATCTCGCCATCGTTACCAAAGTTGCCAAAGCAAACAAGCGATTTTTTACTAACTTTCTTTATCTAGTTATAATGATGTTACACGGAGAACAGTATCTTGTTTTTACGTAAACGAAAAGAATTATTTAGATGCGATTTAAAAAAAACTGCTCAAATTTCCATGCTGCATGTTTATGGTACACACACTCACGTTACTACGAAAGCCTTCCTGCTAGTGCTATACTTCGAACCAATGACATTCTACACCATTTATTATTAAAAATGAAGAACGTTTTGCTGCTACTCTGAAGATTCGTCAACATTCGTCACGTTATTCTTTGAAGAAGAAAACAAAAACACGATCATTAAACGATCGAGCAACGGAAAAGGGATTCTGTCGAGATGCGAGTATTTATTCGAACAACCAAGAATCCTAGGCTGCGAAACATTTATAGATGCATCATCGTTGGAGCCGAAACAAGGTTCAGCATTATGCGAAATGGCTTACGAAGTCATTTTCACAAACCAGTGTGCGTAAGCAATGCGTTAAACTTGTCAAAAACCCCACCAGTAATATCGATCGTGGTAGCATAGTTTTGCGTGAAAATACGTCGTGATTTGGTAAACAAACGGCGCGACATAAAGGTGTGATACATTAAGGCAAATTGCCGGAGAGATAGGAAATTCAAACCAAAACAGCACAACAGAGACACGGATCAATAACAAGGAAGTAAAGGCGACCATCTGACAAGTTTTGTCGACATCTTCACTTCGTTCCCATCATGACTGGATTCGGATATAATTCCGTAAGTATCGTAGTTAATTTCGACTAGATTAAAGATAAAAAATGTAATAGTCATTTACGGTTTGCGTCTTGGCACCGCATCTCTCTGTTTTCCGATTAGCTTAAAATCTTTTTCTCTATTTCTCAGGTTGAAACGTTCCAGTTATATTCATGTGTGTCTATACATAAGCTCTCCAACATACCCGTACGAAATTACACCAATACGTGAAATCTTTATGTCACCCCGTTCATCGTCTTCATATACTGGGTAGTATCGTTTCACATTCGCCTTCAAAATCCGCAGCTTTGAGTCTCTGAGTAACTATTAGAAAATTAAGGAAGGCAAAATACTAAATCAAGTGCACAGACAGTGCAAAAGGCAAACGCGATTCAGAGAAAGAGAAGACACAAAGTATTCTAGCACTTCGCAGGTCTGTTTGCTATAGCGGAAAACACACAAAAGCCGAAGTCGAAGGCAGAGTTAGTGTATGTTTGATAGAAATGAAACAAAATTCTTCCCCCCGAGAGTAAAAGATACGCGCGGAGATAGAGAACGATGTTTTTAGGTTTAGATATACGAGAAGAATCCCCGCTACGAAATCACACAGTGATTCCCGATAAAAACAAAGTATTGGCGATATTACACCATGATAAATGTGAGTAATGTATAACAAAACACACACACACGCAGGACAAAATTTATTCATTTAAGTAATCAAAACGGGGCGGACGGATTCGCATGATGCAGAAACGAAGTAGCACTTAAGAACATTGTATGGGACAAGATACATTTAAATTTTCGACAAGTACACACGCGTACAGAGTGAAAACCGTAGCAAGGTAATTAATGGCAAAGGATGGATTAATTATTGTTGTGGAGCAAAGAATCGATTAGATAACAAACAAAGATATCGAAACTTACGACAATGCAGGAAACAAAAACAAATATTTTATTGATTAGTGATGCAAAATACATACGCGGGAATGGATTAATCAACGTTATATTAATAAGATAATTATTACTATATTTACCTAGTTGTACTATTTGGATTATCAGTAGTACTGAAGGTAAGGGTAGCTTTATTGGCAGTGAGCAGCAGCAAAACATCTGCACCCTCATTGAACCACAACCATCTCTTGAGGATTTTTCTAACTCTTTTAAGAGAGTGTTGTGGGTATGTGTTGTCGGACCGATGTCGGGATAGGCTCGGGGGAAAAGGATAACTTAAGAAGCGTTCCAATTTACACCCTAAAATCCTACGCGAATGAGACGTCGAGAGACGCGGATTCGACTGTCACTGTCTTAACCAATTTTCAATCACACAAACTGAAACACGCATCTACTACAAACTGGTGATAATTTTGAAACCCCCAAAAAAGCGTATAATATTAATATCCATTATCAGAGTTTTTAAAAATGGGTGGGAAACAGTTAGCATATACAGTTGCGCCGCAGTGTTGGGTTGTAGAATTTAATTCAAGCATAGTTATAACACACGCGGAAGCGGATAGTCTGAACTGTAGTTGTCTACGTTTTATAGTTGAAATAGTTTTACGTCCAGATACCGTGCCGGCTAGTAATAATAACACGAAAATCATCGAAGTCAGGCAACACAATGGATGATGGAATTGACAAACAAATGTATAGATAAACTGCGAGCGAAATTGTCCTTGCAAATAAATGAAGACAGGGAATTGAAGCAGAGAAGCATGTACAAAAAATAAACAATATCAGGAGAGGCCGCTACATTAAGCCGATATCTTGGCAACGTGCGATTTTAGTGCTGTTGGTTGCATATAGTATAAAATGTGATTCAAATCGATCGGTTCAAAGAAATGTAGTAAAATGTTAGGGCGACGAGGAGAAAGCGCGTGTCGGTAAACCAAGTAGGGTGGAAAAAGGAACCTTATCGTTATCAACGCTTGTTTGTGCTCACCATTATGTTATCTCGTTTTGTATCTTTTAATGAAGGAGGCGCACCTTTTTACTTATCATATGTGTTTTCCTTATTACTTGCTTCACAAAAGCAGAACTGAATACTGTTGAAATATTGTTACCTTTTCGTTGTTTCATTAGCTTTGCTTTTAGATTATTACTTTTTGTTTTGTGTACCACTTCGATATTCGGAAGCTCTCCAGCCCGAGCGATGCCACCTATTATTCCGGTATAGTTGATATTAAGGCAAATGAGACAGACAAGTTAAAAACACGCACCATGTGCTAATAGTTAATAATTACCACCACCATTATGCGTGTGTGTGCGTATACTTCCGGTGGGTTTGTTGGGTAACAGAGAGAAAATGTGTTTCGATTGGCCTTTTTAACCTACAAATCTAGCTCTTACACAGAACGAACGTTGGATTTCAATTGATTTTGGCTCTATCATGATTTACAATTTATGGTAAATGGAGGAGGTCATTTAGTTCGAATAATACAAAGAAACCAACATATCCTTCCAACTACAAATTACTGTGCAGCTTACTCACGCGATGCTCTATGTCAGTGATGCAGGAAGAACGTAGTCAGAATTCTCCACACGCTTTGCAAAATCGGGATAAAAACAAAAAAAGCATTACCGTAATCCATCCTCAGGTTTGAACGTAGTACGACCGGGAAACACATGCCGTACATCTGCGCACTATACTATTAAAAATTAAGACAGGAAACGCTAGTGCCACAAAACAGAACTGAACAATGCAAGTGTAAAATCAAAGGATGTGATAATAGTAGTAATCAGTTGGTAGAGACTTATGTTTTTTTTTTGTTGATATATTTTTCTTTTTCTTTTATATTAATTGCGCAAAATGATCGTCATTTGCTTGAATAACTCTTTGCCATCTAAATGGTGTTTTTTTTCTGGATTTTTAGGTTACCAAAAAATCTTTGCGTGTACGTACATTTTTTCTTAACTGTAGATCTCTATTCTCTCAAAGCGAAAAGCCTGTAAACTTTAATGAATTGCGTTAGCGTATAGCAAAAGAAGAAAGATGGCACGATTACGGTGTGTTTGTAAACCCACCCCCCCGCGATACGTAAGATTTAATAAAGCAGTCAATTCCCGCTTAATACTTAGCAATGTTTGTTGCCAAAGAACATCGACAATACATGCAGGAGCAATAATTCGTTCCCCATTTTTTAAGTCAACATTTTTTTCTCGCAATAACTCTACCATTTGGATTGTGTATTATTTAGATGTGCCTCGTACGAGAGTAACAACATTATAATTGAGTTTTGTAGACTGAACAGCCGGTGTCGAAATTGTGTATCCCATAGATGAAGAATAAGTATTTTTCTGGAATTGGTACTTAAAGTATATAATCAAACCATTAACGTTACGAGTAAACATATTTTGCGTTGAAATTATCAAAACATAACTATTTACCAAGTAAATGATCAATGATGATAAACATAATTTTGATTTCAGAACTTCGGAAAAGCTCTTCTTTAGCAGAAATGTTTTAAATTAATTTGAAATCTTTGCTTTCACACGCGATGAGCACAACAAAGGTATTGCATACAGGAATGGTCGGCACCATCTCAACAATATTGTTTAGCAAAGGCAATATAACATAATTCATTAAAAAAGCTAAACGTGAGTAATGAAGTATGACATGTTTTTGAGCAAACTTGTGTGCATTTTGAATGGTGTGAACGATGAATAGATAGGACAAGTTATAGGTGTAGGACACTTGTGCGGCACATGTAAGGCATGGGGAGATATCTTGGTCGTACTACCAAGCACAATATGGTTTAAAATGTAAAAAAGGATAAAAACAACAACTAAAAGTAAGATGAAGAAGGGAAGAAGGGAAGAGCTAAACACCATACGGGACAACGCAGATACAAGCGCAAATACTACTAGACAAGACAGTTCGAAGATCTCATATTGGATGCGTGTGGAGGTAGAAGGCATCACAAAGTAAACGCTATTTAATAAAAAAACACAACCTTAACTTAATCTAATAATTAACTTAAAGCGAAAGTGGTTTCTTGGGCAACTGCAAAGACAAACCCCCAATAAAAGGTAGATTGTTTTCACAAGTCCCCGGGTGGAATTAAAGTCAAACGATAGTATAGATCTTTACTGAATTATTTGCCAACCACACAAACACACACCATGTTCGAGTCAGTAGTAGTCCCTTAGTAAAAAAAAGACGTAACTATTATGAACTTAGTCGAAAGAATCAGAAACGAAAATAACAAAAAAACACCACATTGCCAATGGAAATTCGGATGATAATCAAATGATATGTGTCACAATTTAATTATTAACAGAAATACACAATAAAAGCAATTAACAAAGACCAAGCGCTTTTGCTCATGACGAAGCCCCGTGTGGGGCAAGCAAGGACACACCTTGAAATTGTTGTCTCTTTAACCAGCATAACCTTTTTAGGTTTTTCAATTTCCATTTTTGATAACTGAGAAGTAAATCATATCGAATGATGATATGTTAAAAACATCCGCGATTCGCTCCAGCAAATGAATGTTTCTCCAATTACTTTAAAACATAACATTTTAAGAGCAGTGCAAAGTAATCAGGCGCAAAGGGAGGGATAGAAAGTTAATCTTTTCGAAGCAAACATTATGACTGGACGTTAAGCATATTATAAAAAAAAATCTATTTCAACTATTTTTAGTAGTAGCAAAGCATTGGGGTATTTTTTTCATTTTTCTTTTGTGCTCGATACTTTGCTCGACTGTGCTAGTTTTCTATACAAGGATGCTAGAAGTTAGCTTACGATTTACATTCAAATGGATGTAGCTTTCGGTAGCTTGTCCCCAAAATAGCGTCAACTGAGCAAAAGTTTAATGTGATTTTGATTTACTTTCGATCTTTAAACACGTTTGTCCACTCTCTCATAATACACGCGTGTATTGGAATGACCATAACGCATACCTTGCAACTTCGTAAAAAGATAAGTTTGTGCTGAACAAAAAGCTGTAATGCAGCAGGGTGTCGTTTCGCAAAACTTCATGCATATACGTACAAGACTAAATTGAACAATAAATGATAAAAGAAAACGAAATACGATGATACCAACTCCTTCCAAAGCGTTAGAAGTGAAGTAAAAAGTTTGCTAAACAGCTAATATGTTGATTCGTTAGGAGAGAAGGTAAAGAAAGTATATAATACACATAAACTATCACCAGGTGTGTAACCATGTTCGTTCGGAACCGATTAGGAAGGATAAAAGGATAAATGAGATAAAATACACAAATGTGCAGGGCGTTTGTTGCACATTCTTTCGAATGATTTCTATTGAAATAGGATAACGAAACACAAAAGGCACACACATTCTCTAAATGCGCATGCTGGTATCTATATCTATCCCGGTTGCCAAACCGCATACCCCGCTTTGTAATGCGAATCAACACACTGTTTTTTCTACTGTTTTACTCAATCTCGTTCGCAATAAAATGAAAATGTATAATAGTTACAATTGTGTAAGATTCGTGGTTTTTGTTTACGTATGTGTATTCATCCGGGTTAGTATGAATAACAGCTTCTCTCTTTCTGATAACGACATAGCGCTCGATAGTATTCTTTGTATAGCGATGAGTGGACTTACTGTTTCGTATTTTTTTACAAGCAATCTTTTATCTTTCTCCCGTTTTAGATGAGTTTTTTTATAGTTATACCTTGGCAAAGAGAGATGGAGATCAGAAGACCGTGTCTTACAAGAGCGTTACAAACTGGAAAATTGAAAAAGTAGTTAGAAGCAGTGAGGAAATTTAAAGCGGAAATACACTTGTAGAACTCCGTACAGCACAGCATATGCACCCACACGCTGTAAATGTTTCGGCCAGTGTTAAAATAAATCATGTGTACAAGTACGGTGGTGTTAACTCTGACGGCTTAAGCGTGTAACCCACCGGCAACACTGATTCTTTCCGTTTAAAATCAACATAAGTACGCAATGAAAATAGTAAAAAGTAGAGTCCCGCTGTTAGGTTGTTCAAGCGCTTGTTTGGAATGTGAAACGACAAAACGAAAACCCTCCACAAAAAAGTAGTGGACACATAGAAGAGGAAAAGAAAATACGATGTTTTCTAACCAATCCAAGCAGCAAGTGATCATGAGTAGGAAATGAAGTAATGGCATATTTTATAACCATCAGTAAAACAGTGGGAGGGGACCCGGGGGTAGGGGACCCCCGGTTCTATATAGCGATCTAATATTCTAGTCTTAATTTATGCTACCTTTCGCACGGTGTGTTTGTGAGGGGTGTAAATCAGGAGGGTTGTCCTTTTCCCGATCGGTCCGGCATTTAACTGTCGCTTCCCGTGCTTTACTTATAAAAAAAAAAACACGAACGCTCAATCAAGTAGACGAAAAGAACGGCAATAGTAGTGTAATCGAAGGCGGCGTTTCCCTGGCAACCGTCACACTGTTTCTGATTACGAGATTGTTCTTTGATTTCTGGCCAAAAAGTAGTGACATACAACAATTAAGCAGTTTGCTAACAGAAGCGATGTAAAGGTGAAGGCTTAATTTAACATACGTTTTATTTATAATGTTTGTAATGTTTTGTTTTGTAATTTAGTGATGTTTATTATCATATCTAAAGTCTCAATATAATATACCGGTCATTGCAAGCATTGTATTTCCCCCCCTCCGTTTCCATTCCTCTAGTCGCAAACGGACGAAATTTGTAGGCTCGAATTACTCAACCTGTTATACATGAAGTTTAAGCTTAATCGTACGTTTGATATTCCAATCTTATTTTTTCTTTTACTAAGTGTGTGTATTATATGAGCACTTCTTTTTTTCTATCACTCAATTTAACCTCAATTTGCCATGATGTTTAATATTTTACTAATTAATGTCCTGTCCTTTTTCTGCGCGCCATCTTTTTTCACCTTATCGGCCTTATCGGCTGCCTTGCTTATTGAAGGGTTAGGTTGGGTAAAACACATATGATGTCAAAAGTAGAAGCAAAACAAAAAGGCCACACAGCAATGAGCAGGACAAACGTGTGCAACAAGTAGCGAATAATCCTTTGTCTATGAATTTTAGAAACTGTTGTGTTAATATTGTGTCCTTTTTTGGTTTTTATTTTTAATTATTCATTATTGCTTTATTTTACGGCATTTTTTTAGCAATGTGTTTTCGTTTTCTATTTTCCTTTTGATTTTCCAATGTAATGCTGCGTGTTGTGTAATTGTTTTAACTAAGCTGTATCGGATGGTGTATTGTTAACGGTTATGCAAAAGTGTGTTATTTGCACTAAAGGAATACTCTTCCATACGAAAGGAAAGAGAATAAAATGAAAGGTTTCGATGTGTGTTTGTAATTGGCAAGCAATCTTGCAAAATAATTTGACGGTGGAAAAACGGATTTAGCCAGACCAATTGCCTACGTTTTCTATAGCAGCTTCACGTTCTCTTTGTATGTAGTAAATAGGAAAACCGTAAAATAAACCCCGAGTTGCAAAAAAAATGCAAGAGAAGAAGGTAACCAGTTGATAAAAAAAACATCGGGAAAATAAAGGGAAACGACTTATTAACTACTAAACACGAGCGCAAAAAGCAAAACAAAAACAAAGATTAACCCCCGCTTGTCGTAACAAGTGCTGAATAAGACTAACTAGCAAAGAAATATGAAAAACAAAATGAATAACGAAACGAACAGAATCGATCGATTTTTTATTTCTTTTTATCTGCTAGGACAAACATGATGATTTTCCCAGTACCAGTTAATGTTGCCTTAAGTTTAATCACCGTCACACAAATACACAACCATGTTGGGATTTTGATTGTAGTCGAAGTCGAATCAATTATCAATTCTTTTTACTAATGTTATCTTTAGTGTGTACTATTATCGAGAGCGTTATACGTCGTAGTAGTAAGTGGTAGTTATGAGTTTGTAGCGAATTAATGTTTCATTTTTCACCCCTCACTTACATACATAATACTTAAAGCAAACAAGCAAATAAAAAACAATAAAACAAAGTAATATATATGTATACAAAACGCAGGCAAACGTAAATACATAAGTGGAGCAGCAGAAGCACGACGAGAACAAGACAATTGTGCGTTCCACACCACAAACTAGTAGTCACCGCCGCCTCCATCGATAGGAAAAGTTTCCCACTAGCATGATATAGACACATTTGGTGAAGAGGAAAAGTGTTCGCTCACACATACAAAAACCCCCTTGAAACGAGCCAGAATCGCAAGTGAATCCAGAAGTTTCTGCCCTCTTTGCCAATTAGCAGCGGCTGCTCTAAAATCGCGTGAATCGCATTACTTCCAGACCTGCGTGGGATCTTGGAATAGTAGGCGTGGGAACTGAAAGCTAAACAGGGTTTGTTACCATTCCTCCAAAGAAGGCACTTCTGTTCGATCTTAAGTATAAACTTTTACGAAATTTAATCTCTCTTATGTTTTAAATTTTTTTCCCCCTTGGTTAACGAAAAATGATGTATTAATTACCAAAGTGTGCCTTACTTCAATTGAGTATACTGGGCATATGGTACACAATCGTCATGCGTTTCCTGTATTGTTTCTGTTTTTAGATGTACAATTCGCAGAGCAATTTCAAAAGTATAGTTTCTTTTGAGTATAGATCATAGTTTCTTGTTAGCTAAATTCTCTCAGGAGTTTTCGTTTTTGTTTTGTGTGTGTATTTGCTGACTTCAATTCTTTAAGTCAAATTGAATTTAATTCGTTGCCTCCAATGCTCCTATAGTATGGTGAAGACTACCAAACTGCATACGATCTGGAAGTTGCGATAATGGCACAGGAAAACAACCACAACTCATAATTCGGCCGGTTACAACTGAAATCCAATCAAGATTAAAAGAATATAGAAAAGATATTCGAAATTACACTAATTCGCAAACGCAAGCTGTAGAAATAAATAACGGCAGAGAGTGCAGAAACTTCGAAACAAGACACTATTAAAGTTCTGATTAATTGAGACTGTATATTCCATTGTGATATAAATGAAGTAATACGAAAAACAAACAAACAAACAACACTAAAGGGAATGAAACAATACAACACTAAAAGAAATCTAGGGAGAAGAGAAAGCGCAGACAAATAGCGCGATGCACACATTAACACAACTTAATTACACACATTGAAGCAACCCCACCATCGGGCGGGTGACAACACTAGAAAACACATTAATTTATTGCAAATAAAATGGCAAATGGTAAAGAATTTCACAAGAATTGTAAATGCGATGGTCATTGTTTTGTTTTCTTAGAACGTGTCCGAATAATGAGCGGAGCTCCTCTGATATTGTTACGATGGGAATCACTGTTTGAATGTGTATTTACAACACTATGATAGATCCTGAAGATCTATCACACCACACCATAGATAGATTAGGTGAACCTGAGAAGGCACATGAGGCACTGGATGTTGGGCCACTAATTCTGTTCTCTGATATTCAACGCGATAAAGCCAAATGAATCTTTCCATAACGTTTGCCAACTACTGATCTAACGATTTACCGGAGACCAACACTACATACACGATTTCTTTCTTCTTCGAAAAGGCCAAACGCTTTAGATCGTTTGTAACACGAAACACTGTACAATTTGTATGATCAATTCTCCTTTTATACGCTATGGATGAAATTTTGGTTCTTTATTAAAATGAGTACATTAAAGAATAATTGTACTAAACTGTACTTATTTGCGCTCGTTCGGCATCACAACGAATCGCTCATGTTAGTGGTTATAGACGTCCCAGTTAAACTTACACTTTCCCCGATTAATATGGTTCTGCAATTTATGATTCTTCTACTTTTATTTTTCTTTGTGACATTAATACCGCTTTATTACCAGCAATGCGCTTATTCAAATCATCCTCCAACGAGAGGCCGTGCACTTCACTTTTCTTCCGACACGTTAATACCCACCAGTTTTTTTGAGCAAGTCTTTGTTGCGCTCCAACATTTCCTCTTTACGTTCCTTGCGTGCTTTAGAGAGCATTTTCTCTAGTTCCTCCAGCGAAACATCGTCCGTGACAGCTGTCGAGGATGCCGCAGCATTGTTCGAGTGCGTGCTGGCCTCTTCCATCGCGGAATCGTCTGCTGCGTCGTGCCGCCGTGTCTTCTTTTGATCGCCTTCGTTCGTACGATCGTCGGCCCAGCGTCCTTCAATGTCATGTGGAATTTTGGTCGATCCACTAGAACGCTGGCTGCCGGCTGAAGATGAGCGGCGTTGCCGCGCTTTGTCGGCACGGGCTGTTTCCGGCGAACTGTTGTTTGCAGTGTCGGCTGCAGCGGCAGCACCACTGACAGCAGATGAGTTTAGATCCTCCTTCGATCGCTTGGACGAATCGCGTCCCTCAGATCGTCGATGATGATCGCGACTTCCATCACGGTCACGCTGATTATCGCGACTGTCTCCCCGACTACTGCCACGCCGGCCAGGCGGTGAAGAGCGCTCCCGGCTATCTCCACCCCGCTGATGTTGGCCCGCCGTTCCACGGTCACGGCTATCTCCGCGTCGGTTGTGATGGCGCGAACGATCATCGCTAGGGCTTACTGGTCGACGATCGGGTGATTTGCTCATGCTGCGACTGTACGACCGCTGGAACCGTCCACGGTATCGTGGCCGGAACGGGGGTCGATCACGACCACCACCGATTCCGCCGCCACCGCGATTTCCCACGAAACGGTTGTCCCTGAAATCGCGGAAACCTCCCCGTCTGTAATGGCCACGTGAATTATTGAACCGATTGCCGCCAAACGGACCCATACGATCACCGCCGTAACCTCCACCGCCACCACCACCACCCCGACCACCACGGTAAATTCGACGATCAAAGCGACGACGTTCGAAGCTACGTGATCGCGACCGGCTGCGTGAATAACTGCCAGAGCGCGATCGACTGAACGATCGCGACCGTGATCGACTGAACCGTCGCCGGAAACTGCCCGACCGCGACCGGCGACGCTCGCTGCGAGATCGCGAACGTGACCGCGAACTGCCATATGTTCGGGTGCGCGATTTACTGCGTGATCGGCGCATCGGTGGCGCAGCCGTCGGTTCGGGCGGTTTCGAGCCAGCGGTGGATGGGGTATCGGCCGTTGCTAGGCGGAAGTTACCGAACTTGTCCAGCACCACCGGGCCAGACTTAACCGGTGGCATCTGCGATGCAGTGGTCGTGGATTTTCCCTTATCTGATGCTCCACTGCGATCATCGTAACGGCTGCTGAATCGTCCAGAACCGCGGTCAGTATGCTGTTGTGTTTTAGGAACCGTACCATACGGTGGTGGTGGTGCGCTGCTGCCACCAAGCGAATCTTCATCCGATTCATTGCTGAACGGATGCTGTCCGATCCCCGCTGTCAGTGTGGCGGTCATTGGGACCGCTTCTTTCGTAGGACGTTTGTCCTTGTTAAACATCATGCGCCATTTGCCATCCTTGCCGCTTTCGTCCACACTAGCCGCTGCTCCTCGATCGATGTCTAACAAATCAGTTGGTTTAGCTGAAAGCACATATGGACAACATCCATCAATTATTTATCTCTACATCTTCAGACATGTGACAATGTATGTATTAACAATGTGACTGATTTTGGTAACAAAAAAAAAACGTAATTGCATGCATTTTGCTTGAATTCTATCCTAATCGACAGGAAAAAAGATACCACTTCGTCCTGGAATTTTCATCTTTAGATACTGATGCACCTTAAGGTGCTTCGCTACAGGACTCTGTTTTTGTACATCCGGCGCACATAAAGTGTCTGTAAAATAATGTCGGTCCGGTATGTTGCATGCCGTTAACTCAAACTACAAAATGAACTGACCTACTGTTAGCTTCGTATACAAAGATGAACTCGTATGAAAGAACACTCAAATCTGTACATTTTTTTAAATGCATACGTTAATCCACTAGACTTACCTCTAGAGGTTCCGGCACCTCCACTATTATTGCCGGACCCGGCACCAAGAAGGGCGGACAGAGCTTCTGCAACCGATCCACCGACCGATAGTTTCGAGCCAAGTTCATCCAGGACAGGGAAATTTTCAAAAATCCTGCAACACATTTATACAAATTAGTATTGATCATTCCGCTACCTGTATCGGTGTGCATGTTGTACGCACTTCAAAGCTTCACGTAGTTTATCCTTGCCCGAAGGCCCATCATCGTCGCCACCACTCTTGTCCTTTTTCTTCGATTTCTTCTTTTCATCCGACTTGCGCTTCTTCTTACTTTCCTTCTTTGCCTTTTTCTCGTCCTTCTTCTTCTTTTTCTTCGATTTGTCTTCCATCTGTTTGCGCTCCTTCTGGTACTTGTTTGCCTCGGCGACAAATCTACGAACCTTTTCCTCGTAGTTCTCTTCGTCCCGGGGCATTTCTAAAAACTTGCGCACCTGTGCACACAATTCGGGAAGAAATAAATAGGAACCGAAACACTTAGTATAATGCTACGGGTCTAAAAAAAAGATGTCGGTTTTGTTACCTTTTGTTCATAATCATCCATTCCCGATTGGCCGTGACCGGAACCGTGCCCAAACATGCTGCCCTGACCTCCGATCGGGTAACCGACAAGTTCGCCTGGTGCTGGACCGCTACGCCCACCGGAAGTCATCCGTTTGCCCAGAGGCGATACGGATTTCGGTTTCTTATCGTTCTTCGAGCGTTTGCGCTTTTTGGTGCGCGAGCTGGATGTATCTGAAAAAAGGAAATTAGGAAGGAGATGATAAGACGGGGTAGGAGAAGCATTCGAAGGTAGATACACCCTTTCATGGCAATAATGGTCAAACGCTTTGTAGAACACAACTGAAGGCTCGGAGTTAGGATGATAGGAAGATTTCACGAGACGGGCACACACAACGATATGGTGGTGTGCAACAATCTTACTAATTATTCTGATGCATACCACCAAATTGAATCAAATAAACTAAACCGGCAATCAGTGATAAACTGTGTGTTGATCAGGAAACAATTTCTGTTGTATCTCGATCTTGCTGCATCAGATGTAATGCACCCGTTCAATGTATTGTACCTCTAAGATTTGCATGTCCATGGAATAGCGGGCAGGAATAACTGCTGAGACCTGGTGTCCTACAATAGAAAGAACATTCTCGCGCATTACATCCCGCTTCTGTTGATTGATTGTGCAGCAGCTGCATAAGCGGGTGGAAGTCTTCGTTTCGCTTCGTTTTACATGTTTCCCAATGGCGAAATTCTTTTCACACATCCTCTTCACGTTCTTATGTGTCGGAGAACTGTTGCTGCGCCAGTGTAACGTGTTTTTATCAGGTAAAATTATCCCGGAAGATTTCAACACATGAGGATAGACCACGTCACACGGCCACGGCAACTGATATCACACCATTGGTCGAACGTCTTGTAATGCTTTTCAACAATAAATTCATCTGTCTCATCATTTGTTTGTAATTTTTACAACCTAAAACATACGAATATAGCTGCACTGTAGAATGGATCGTAGATAGAAGTAAGCGATAATAGAACTTTGGGGGAAAAAACATAAAAGTAGCAATTTTGAATGGCACAAAGAGAGCATGTATTGATGTAGAGTTCATTCAAATTGGCAAGCTAAAATAATCTTAAACGAAAAATATTTATCAATTTTGATAATACACGATTTTAACGTAATTCAAATGGTGATAATAGATAATATTTATGCAGGATCCAGGATATTAGAGTTTTGGGAAAATGGCCAAAAGTGTGTACGTTCGGACGGACGTAAACCATGAGCACATTGCAAGTTGATTTTACATTCGCACTAACACACTCGGGTTTCATTACCTACCGGAACTGGTCGATGATGCGCTGCTACTGCTGCTGCTCGAGTCACTGCTTGAATCGCTACTATCCGAGCTAGCAGAGCTGGAGTCACTCGAGCTGCTATGGTGCTTCTTATGCCGCTTTTTGCGTTCCTTTTTGCTCTCTTTCTTACGATCCTTGCGCGAGCCATCGTTGTTATCTCGCTTGCTGCTACCGCCACCGTACAAACCGCTCCCATCAACACCAGATGTGTCCGGTTCCTGTTTTTTGCGATCGCTGGACGATGGTTTTACAATATTTAATGCTGTAAAGTTGAAAATACATGTACACACGAATATAGTATCAGTGTGCAAGTTGCTACCATCCTGAGGTCATGATCATAACCACTTACTTGGAATTTCCAATTCAGTCGGTTCGACAATCTGTTTGCCGGTGAATGGTTTCGATTTCAAAAATTCGAGCGAATTCTGTGCCTCCTCATGGTGCGGTATAATGTTCAGGCAGTCCTGGTACGCTTTCTTTGCTTCTTCGAAGCGATTTTCTTCCTCGTAGCTACGGCCCAGCGCCACCAACGTTTCGCCCATGTACTTACGCGCGTTTGCATGCGAAGGATTCAGTTTGAGTGCCGCTTCAAAGTCTTCGACCGCCTTTTTAAAGGATCCACTGTTGGCATACAGTGCACCACGTGCCACCAATCCTTCGACATTGCGTGGATCCATACTCAACGCTTTGTTGAGACATTGGAAGGCTTCCGCGTGGCGCCCTTCCTTGAAATGCTCAATTCCTTGAGCAACCGATCTGTGCAGACCACAAAACATAAAATAATTCAAATTTTATGCCAGTTGTCAACGAGTAAAACAACATACCTAAATGCCCATTTGCTGTTTTGCGAGTTTCGCAGTTCTGCGGCATACTCCTGTGATGGATATCGCCCCTTTAAACTGGACATATTCGTACAGTATTCGCTACTGCTTAGTCCAACCGATTCATACAACTGCTCGATGCACGATGGATCATTAAAGGATGGCGATTTTTCCAAAAACTCCCCGTAACTTTGGCCAATCCGCTGCGAAGTTAGGCTGCCGGAAATAGAAATATTGAGAGATAAACAGGAATTATGACAGGGATATTCATAAACGAACGCTTTTCCTCATCCGAACTCCGTTTTCTGCATGTGCGGCGAATATTCATCACTAAAGTGTACAATCGTGGGTTTTACGCGTAACTAACATACGAAAATACGTGTGAATTAAGAGAACCTGTTTGTTTTAGCTATTTCCCCCGAATAAGTGTTTAGTTCGTTTCACTGACTGACACTTTGGTTCGGTTCACCGGTTATTTATTCAAACTTAAATCATGCGCACTAAAAGTTTATTGCTCCTATCAGCTGCTGCAGACCGGCGGCTGATGAAATCTTGCTCTTCTCCTCTTGTTTCGCGTCACCAGAGAAGCATTCGCTGCATTCATTACAGAACGCACTTACTTGTAAAGCTCCGGTAGATCCTCCTTGGTAAGCAGCCCGTACGCAATCGTTTCCGGTGCCCGACTGTCGGGGGTGCGTTTCATCGAACAATTAAGGCGCCGAACGTCCGGTGCGACATCGATCACCTCGCAACAGATCAGATCATTTGGAAAAAATCCTTTGGAAGGACGGTGGGCTGGATAGATGAGTTCATTTTTCGCTATAGTACCCTAAAAGCATTGCGAAAGCATATTTAATCATTTCAAAACTGCTTCCGAATGAAAGGCGAGGAGGTTGCCTATGTAAAGTATAGTTCCGGCGATGCAGTGTACATTTTATGCAGATTGCTTGGTGTCATAGTTACCTTAATAGATTTGTTTCGTACGTAAGATGTTACACTGCCAACTATAAACATTGGTCTAAACAGAACTCCGGCAAAATGCTTGAACATTGTGATTGAGCCATACACTACATCACCTGGTTGTACGGTCTAAAATGAAAAGGCGACGACGTTAGATTGATCGGTAGGACTCGTACTCCCGAGACGATCTACACATGAAGAGCGTAAATTTTCTCAATACCTCCAGCAGTTGAATTGCGCTTCCAGCCGCATCCGTATCCAAGTAAGCATCCAATGGTGGTAGGGCAAAAAGATTACCTATAATTGTAATTGTCAGCACGGTCAGTGCCGACAGGATCGAGCGTTTATTCTACGTGTGCATACATTTTTAACCGAAAGTTGTGCAGTACGGTTAAACCTCCAACAATATACCTTTTATTGTTTTCGGCAGCAACACTTACTTTGTTTGTAATCACGTTCCGGCTCCCCGGAAGCGGGTGGATAATATCTGTACAGCGAGTTCGCATTTCGCACTATGAACTGTTGCAGTTTTAAGCGTTTGGCCCGTTCCTGAAGAGTAAAGTGTTTCTGTCGCGCGTTGTAAACGGCAAAATCCAACCCATTGTCGATACCGAGTAGCTTGTACAGCTCGTTCGGCTGAAGCTCGGATTCCCATATTTTCTGTAATGGTTTTCCATGGTATTCAACCGTCCGTTGGATTAGCACACGGTTTAGCGGCAGCTGTTGACTCATGCTGGATGTTATGCTCATGTTATGCTGGATTTTCGATTTCTTATCTATTGCGGTACACAATGTGCATTAAATTGCGTCTGGCAAACGCCACGCTGATGTGTCGCCGGGCGGGGTGTTTTCCCAGTTTGCAAGCTACGGTTCACAAAAATTCACTTTCATAACTCTTGACACACTTCAAACAGACGGGCTGGCTGTGTTCGCCTTGTTGGTCTAGCCACGAAACAAATGAGGGGTTCGGTCTTTGCGGTATATCCGGCGTTTTGTTACCCTAGCACGAGCTTTGTCTAGTGCGGTTCTAAAAGGTTAGAAACAATTTATAACGCATTCGACCGATGGTATTGCCGGCAGAGAGAAAAAAAGACCTCACACATTTTTTTCCGGAAGAAAAAGATGGCTGACTATTGTACGAGCACGACGGAATTGTTTGTTCAGTTCTAGGGTTCACAGTTCTAAACTATAATTACCTGCGTTTTCTTCCGATACACAGAGTTGGCCTATTTATCGTACCCTACGCCAAAGATGTCCTGTATATCCTAAAATTGTTAACTTCACCGTAGAAAAAGATCCATGTACACACGCACGCACCTTAAGTATCGATGTGTGGAACGTTTTACTTCGCATTAAACTTCGGCGTCTGCGGGAAAACGCAAGCATTGCCCAGAGGACGTCTTTTTTGTGCCACCATATTGGAAAAAAATTGACAGCGTTGAAATGAAGTTTGGCTGGTTTGACAGCAACGTCTCAATAGGTATTATACCAGTTCAAAATGGTCAGTAAATGCAGCAAAAACATAAAAAAAGTGACGAGGTGGAAATCTATTCTCAATTAAGCTGAAATATGTCTGTGTCTTCTTCTTGGCATCAGCATACGCGATTTGAAATATGTCTATGTTCCTCTTCAGGTTGCGTCCCTGACGAGCACCCTTCCTCACACGTCCTACTTACAATTACAACCAAAGGTAGTCCGCAGTATCGTACTAGGAAAAATTGCCATATAAGATTACCGGACGTAGCATAGCGGGGATCAAATGTTGGAGCGTTTAATGGCTTGTTCGAATCCTACTGGAATTCCTGCTCAGAAAATGATGTGTGAGTTCTACAAACATTACTGGACAAACATGAACTGTTACGATGATGAGACTGTACCTGTTGCGAAGTCCGACATAAAGTATGTCGCTTTGTTGAATAGTGAAGATCCATATCACCAAAAACAATATAAGACACACAATCATATTTCCTTTATTCCGGTTCTTTCTTCAGTGCACATCGAACACCTTTCCCCATATAATCTTCCGCTCTTTTATTTAAAATTACTTTACAATTGCTTATTGTCGCCGCAGAGGAATTACAATGGAATTACTTTTCGAGGTGATATTGGGATATAACGTTATCGTACACTTTTTTTTTATCTTATCTACTACTGTGCAGTTTGTTTGTGCCGGTATGTTTCGGTGGAAGTTTGGCGATACACTTTGGAACGGTACCTCTTCACTGTACCTTTGTTTCGAGATATTGCTTCACATGTGGCCATATTTCGTCTGTGGTGCTTCCCTTGAATGTGACCAACACGCCCTTCTTATCAAAGTATTCGTTTATTGGGCGCGTACACGCATCGTACACTTCTAAACGCTTCCGAACAGCCACCGGATTATCATCCGGCCGTTGACTAAGCGGTTCCCCGGTGACATCATCTAGACCCGGAGTCTTCGGGTCATTAAACCCTACATTGTATACTCGTCCGCTAGGCAAATGTACCCAGCGACTCTGAATGCGTTCGATGATCACATCGAAAGGCACGTCCAAATTGATTACGGAATCGATCCGTTCCTGGTTCCATAGATCATCCGCTTGTTCACGCGTGCGAGGGAAGCCGTCCAATAGCCACGAGGAGGATTTAATTTGTTCGAGTTCATTCAATATGCACTTTGTTATGTAAATATCCGGCACCAGCTTGCCCTCCCGGATGTACTTGTCGGCGATCAATCCCAACTCGGTGCGCTTCGCGATGTTCGATCGCAGCAAATCACCACTGCTGATGTGCTTCAGGTTAAACACTTTCACAATTCGTCCCGACACTGTTCCTTTGCCGGATCCTGGTACACCCATGATGATTGCACGAAACAACTTCCCACTAGCCATTCTGGTGTGCTGTTTTACTGGAAAACTATTACCAACTACAAATTATGTACAAAAGCGCGATCACCTGTCGCACACCGTACACGATTGGAAACCTTTTTAACCAAGCATGGTTGTCGCTCAGTGTCATATGGCTCGCTTTTATCAGTGCACTTTGGAACCGATGTCGCTTTCTCGTGTGCTGCGAAAGGAACAATGTTTTGGTTTCGATCGCGGATGTGATTAAACCGATTCACCCATGCGCTATAGGGATGCTGTGTTGAAGCCATTCTTTTGTTTATCAGAACTAATCAGTAATCTTGGTTTGACAAAGTAAGGTTTAGAATTTCACAAAAATAAATAAATTAAAGATTCTTAAAATCTCCGAAAACAATGAGAAAAATAAAGACTGAGCTGCGAATTTTGTGTATGTGCTTGAATACCCCATAAATATACATAACTAATTTTGAACCTTTCTTTGTCCATAGTTCACAGTGGGATGTTCTAAACGAAATAGTGGACCTCTGTTACTAGAAAATATAATTTGTCCATATTCGCCATGGCAAGTTTCCAATGCTCTATAGTTTCGAAATTAATTGCTTCCATATTTAGTGGAATGTTTCATGATTGAGCTTCGCGAACTATCTTATTTATATATTTTATTTTTAGACAAAAGCGTTGGAAGAAACGTCACATTGGAATTGATAGACGATGTCCGCAAGCTCGGCCTATGTGCAAAGGTGACTGCAGTGAAAAATAAAAACAAAAACGGAAAACCCAGAAAAAAGGCAAACAGCAAAGGAAAGCGGAGTAAAAACGGGATAAACGCTGGTGGCTGGAACGGATAAAGTTGTGCTATCTTTTAGTTACAGGTAATGGTAGTGTGTGTCCGCGTACGAAAACCGGTCAATTAAGGATAGAGTGCGGGTACACTCCGTGAATTCAACAGTTTTCCATTGCATCCATCGACATCCGCCTCTTTTTTCCAGCCACCGCATCATTAATATCCCTATGGGCACTAGATACTTTGCAAATCCGTTTCCGGATTATGGTGGCGGGCCAATACAGCGATGCGATGACCACATCAAGGGATTAATACAGTCCTACGTTAATTTGATAGTTGAAAATACCAAACCGGACCGTAACACAGACCAACGCGGTGACCTATACGTGGGCGATGCGGGTAGAGTAGCACCGTTTTGCAAATTGTTTCCGGTTTTTGGAGCCAAAAATTGATATCCCCTTTTTCGTGATTCGTTTTAGGCATCGCTTATATGTTCTTGAAGCTGCACGACGCGGGCATATTCGGACAGGAAGCGTTGCAGTACGCCAAGCAGTACATAGTAAATGCCAAAGCACTGGCTGCACGGTACGCCGGACGACCGGAGGAACGTTGCTCGTTTCTGTGTGGAAACGCGGGCGTGTACGCGGTTTCAGCGGTCATTGCCCATCGGCACAATGCCAAGCAAGAGATGGATGAAGATTTGCGTTGCTTTGCGACCGGCCTTGAGGTTTGTAAACGGCTCGACTTTAACAAGAATGGCAGCGATGAGATACTGTTCGGGAGAGCCGGCTATCTGTCAGGAGTCTACTGGCTGCACCAAACCATCGAACGTAAGCTCTTTTCCCAGGAAATTCTCACCGTCATCTGTGCCACCGTCCTCGAAAGTGGCAAACGCCACCGGAACGGTCTTCTACCTCTCTATTATCAGTGTTACGGGGACGATTACCTCGGAGCCGCCCACGGTACCTCGGCCATCATGCACATGCTACTGGAGTCACCGTTGCAGTTGAACCTGTGCAGTGTGGAAATGTCGCTAGTAAAGAACACGGTCGACGGGTTGCTTCGGCTGCAAGACATTGAAGGTAACTTTCCGACCACGCTGCAGGATTGTGTGAGGCGCACACGCAGCGAATCGCTCGTGCACTGGTGCCACGGTGCGGCTGGAGTAGTTTATCTGATGGCCAAAGCATATCTGGTGTTTCAAGAGCAGCGCTATTTACAATCCTGCATCCGGAGCGCGGATCTAGTATGGCGAAAGGGATTGCTGCGAAAGGGGCCCGGCATCTGCCATGGAGTGGCAGGCAGTGGTTACGTCTTCCTGCTGCTCTATCGGCTCACATCGGACCCGAAGTATCTCCATCGGGCGTTGAAGTTTATGGAGTTTCTAACGCACGAGGAATTCATCCGCAACGCACGAAATCCGGATTGCCCGTTCAGCTTGTACGAGGGTTACGCCGGGACGGTCTGCTTTCTGATCGATCTGCTGCGCCCGGAAAAGGCCGCCTTTCCGTTTATGGATGTGTTTGAAAAGAAATTCTAAATTTTTGAATATGTAGAACTATTTCCCGGACAGCAAATGCGCTCCTTTGGGGCGCCTATAGCTCGGTGGGGCCGTGTTAACGATCACTAGAGTCGTCTTCCTGCGAGGAGGTGCACGTGGTGACGACAATTTCACATTCGTCGGTACATCGAAAAGAGCATTGTAGGCATTGAAAGGAAGCGGTAATACACACGTGCTCGCAACGAGCCAGTAGAATATGTAGCAGCATATAGAAATCATGGCACAAAAAAAACATGTTGGATCTAAAATCACGGTAGACCACCCTGTCAAGGATATCATCTAATGTGCTCTCGAAACGTTTCTGATTTTTTCTGAACTGAGTGTTTATCTTACGAAAGCGGATAGAAATCAATCAGCAAGACTATATAAAATACATCTTCTCTAAATGGCCACCGTGTGGTTCGCTATCGCTTATCGGACGGAAGCAAAGAAAAAAAAAGACAAACTGCCATTTAGTAGTGCTAGAGCAAGCAACAGAAAGCGTAGACGGAAAGGAAAACCCACAAAAGTATTTTGCAAACGACGGAACAAAAAACAGACCCGTAGCCAAACCAGTAAATACTATTGTACTTTGTGCACCGTGGCACGTTGCAGTTGTGATTCGTAAGTAATTAATCTTATCCTAGTCTGTAAAAAAACGAAAAGCCCATTAAACCGCACTGCTTCTCAACGACAACAGAAGGTGCCCACAGGTTGGCTACCCGTAGGATGTGGGGTCTTCCCGGGAGAAGGTCACTCATCAGGTATCTTAAAGATCGTTACTTAAAAATGGCACACTTAGCGCTGCCAATGCTCTGTGTATGTGTGTGTGTGTGTGTCCCTTGTGCGCAGTCGAGTAGGTTTCTACCGTGCGCCTAGGCGAGTAGGTCTTTAGGTCAGCATATTAGAGAGCACATCATTAGCTAGCCGAGCGGAACGTTGTCTTGTGTGCGGTTGATGGAGAATGAATCTAAATCATGGCTGTTTGTCCTGTTTGCTGTAAGTTTAAGTAATTGAATTAAAAATTGACGAATGCTGAAATATATCGTTTTGGGATGAAATAAAGTTAATCATATGACATGTTCATTCGACACAATAGGTAAATGTGTAAACGTCTATTCTTGCTTTTTTTTATCTGTGGCCAACCCGCGACTCTGATGGTTGGAAATTGTTTCAAAACGATCTATTAACGTGTTGGCTGCAGTCTCGATGTATTTATTGGCTGCGTGCTGATTGAACCAAAGGCTGCGTTCCGTGAGCAAACGGATACATTACAGATATGCGCGTGTATTATTATTCGTTTTTTTGAGTCATTCGATAAAATTAATTATTGTCATTATGCCTGATACCGATGTAAGTATAGAGAAAATCAATTAGGACACATCAAAGCTAAAGTTACATTAATTATCCATCAGTCTTTCAAACAGGCATTTTAAACAGTAAAATTGACATGATTTCGAATAAATTCAAGTACTGTGGAGTTTCTTTTTCCCGACTTGAGATTCTTACAATGCGTGTCTATTCACCACACTTTAGTCTATTCACGTATGGTCAATGTTTGTTACTTTACTGGAAGATTTTCTTATCCCTTAATACATATCGTGGCCATTTCCTGATCATTATCTGATTTATTTAGACTCTGATCTGATATACCATTTAATTGAATTTTACAAATATTGAAATGATTTCATTTTGAATGTTCTTTTGTTTTGTTGTATTTGTTCGTCAAGAAATAAAAAAAGTTGTGTGTAAATTCAATTAAAGAAAACTAGAACGTGCAAAACAAAAATTTGCCGAACTCTTGGATTTGTTCAACTATTCTTATGTAACAGTAACTAGGTGCACGCATGGCAGCTAGAATTCGTAGCTAAATTTCAGAAGGACTCTACCAGATATGTCTAATATTCTTTTTAGGACAATCACGTCCCTGTTCCTAACAAACAGGATTAAAGGCTCATTGGTTTAATATCTTACCAATGAGCCTTTAAACCAAATATTCTGCCATTTTCCTATTCAAAACCGCATTATCCGTCAGTAATTTGGAATGATATTTTTTTTATATAATTCCTGTAAAAAAACTCTATAAATCATCCTCAATCACAAAACCATTGCATACGCTGTAGAATAGCAAACGATTAGTGATTGGCTTCTTGCAAAATGCTCTTAAGTAATTTAACAAAGAAGCTTTGTTGTTTTTATTTAAATCATTTCCAAATAGCCAAAGGGAATTTATAATACCGCTATGTATGCATCTACTACATCTTATATATTAAAGAACGCCAGGTTGATAAGTCCATCCGTGGTAAAACGTTCCCATCAACGGAACGGTTACGAAGCAACAGTGTCCCACCCCTCATCGTAATGGGGGGAATGTTTGGAGGTTGATAGCGTTGCCGCTTACTGGAGAACTGATTACCCGGTCAGTGGAAATCCCTCCCGTAAACCGGCGGCTTCCTGGCACAACGCATCGCAACCGAAACTAGGTTAAACATATACTTTTACTCTCTTGCCTGCGTGTGCTCGCGAGTTGATTGGAACCGGGTGCGGTTGGGTGGATTGGCAGCGCCCGGATCGTTACATTGCACTCCCTTAGGATTTTATGTTGAGGCTTATGTGCGACGATGATTTCCCCGGCTCCCCGCTAGTGGCATAAATAGATACGGTGCGTAAGAATACGGTCGAGGGGATGAGCAGTACAGAAAGATGCGTAAATATGCGTCCATCTCGTTCCGGCCTTTCTGCCCTAGGGAACATTATGCTTCTCAACAGCAAAAACGGTGCGTACATCTAGGCTATCAGCATGAGGTTTTGCGTCTTCTGGCCGCTTGATCGACCGCCCGGTGGGTGGGTAGGTGCTCGGAAGCGGTGGGACGAAAGTGACAACACCTCCACCGCGTTGGACCGTACATGGAAGAAGGGCAAGGGGGGGCAACGGGAACAGGTCGATAAGGGAAGAAAAACCTTTTAGGAGCGAAGTGATTGAACGCCCAAAATTGGGGAATTTTCGGGAAGCTACACAACCGAGCCGAGGTCGTTGAACTTTCCGTTTTTACTCGCGGCTGCGTTTTGGGTGCATGCGTGCAAACAGTGGTGTGCAGAAAAACAAGTAATGCTGAGGGAAAATGTTAAATTATGTACCGTATTTCACAGCAATTCAAGTTTAAAATAAGTTTTAATCGTGAATAGAAATAGTGTTATAGCAAAAAAGGATATTAATTTTGACTGCGAACATGGTTGCGATGAGTCTCACAATACGCTGGAAATGTTGGGTACCACGACTAATTTGTCCTCCACTGTGATCACGCGTGGTTAAGTAAAGCGGACGCCTGGTTGTTTTCGTACAAACGGCCGATACAAGTATGTGGTAAACCAATGGCGAAACATTTCATTACACAGAATCCGTTGCAGGCTAAAGACTTTTTTCGCCATTTTGCTCCACACATTTATCGATCCATATTACAACAAGATTACCTTACTAGAGTATATGTGATTTGATGGTGTCGAAAGTTTGGGTAAAAATATGCTGTAAAGTAACGGAAATTCCATAGTTTCTGGTGATTTCGATGTAAACTTTTTTGTTTTCGAATAACAAGAAGGATACGATGTTTTCCAGGTCACTACTAGCTGGGAAAGGGAATGCTCTTATGTACCAATAACCTTTTTTGTTGGTGGAGTTATGTACTACATTCCGGGACGTTTGGTTACGGATGACACGCGCTATGCGGTCATTGACCGATAAAAAGCTGCGTACAGCAATATCTTCAGAGAGCAGGTTCGGTCACACCCAAAAATGTTTGCAAGAAGCAGAAAGTTTTAAGACGGAACTTCCCACCTTTGCTACCATTGTACGATTGTATTTAAAAACGGCCTGAAATACGTATTTTTTTAACGAGATAATATAAAAAGAATAGATTATTACTGCTGCTTATTACACAATATTTGGCATAACATATGAAATTATCTACTGTTATTAGAATTTTAATGTATTATCAGTAATGATTGTTTTACTATTTAAATTAACTACACTGAGATCTTCCGCTAAGTGCAGTTTGATGTAACGACTTTGTTGGTCGTTCCTAAATTTATTGATTGTAATATCTAATTGTAGTATTCTATTTCTTGATCAGTTTAGCAAGAAATTTGCTAGAATGCTAGTTTACATATTGTATTACAAGTGTTTATTATGTTTCCAGTCTATGCATTTAAAATATCAATTTAAATAGATGTACAATTAATCAAAACAAGTTATATAACTGTACACCATTCGTAACTTTGGATTGGATTTTATTATACTAAATTATATTCAATCGTACAAACTGCTAAGAATTCTATTTTATGGTTTAGTTGGCGCAGTTTTTTGACGAGGACTTGGAATAAAAGTTGCTTATTTATTGTTAGAAACAAACAGTTTTAACCTTTCAGTAATTAAATGGATAAGGGTTGGATACTTTTCCATTTTGACAACAAAATTTTCCTTAACTTCACGAGTGTGTGCCACGTGTGGAATAAATGAAGAATAAAGAATAAATGGAATTATAAGCTGATAAAGAAATTAACAAATTTAAAAGACACCATCTTCTGATAACATAATATTTAAATCAATTCGGTAATAGAGACAGCGTTGTGCGAGCGTTTCACACTGTCTTGTACTATCGTTGTAGTCCTTCGCTACTACGTGATATAATGCTAACCGTTATCGATTTTTTATCCTTCTCGGTCTTTGCAAACGGGCCGTAGCTGATGTGACGCAATGGTAAAGATTGTGACTGATGTAAAAGCTACGAACCGGCCCGGTACGAGAATGTTTCCAAAACGGGTCAATAACCTGCTTCAACTTTCAGGATGAGCGCGCAAGAAGATACTTATTGATAGCGTATCCACGAGTGATTGATGATTGAAGCGATAAATGACGAACGGAAAACAAGTTTGCTGGGGCATAATTTATCTTGAAAACATTGTTAAATGCTTTTTTTGCTTTACAAAAAATAACTCTGTACTAATTAATCACTAATTGTACTAAATGAGCAAGCTTAGCTTTACTAATAATGTTTCTAATTAATGAGTTAGCACTGCAATATCACTCAAAGATTTTTTAGTTTATAGACGTATTGTTCTTAAATTCAATTTGAATTGATTTAACGCTAAAATCACTTAAGTTTTTATAATAATTTTGTATTTGTGGTTGTTTCATAACTTAATAGAGTTCTTTCCATACCAAACAGCTCCATGTATCGAACCATAGAATGCATCTTAGTATAGGAATTCATACTGAAAAGATATATTTTTTGAAGCAATGAACAATAAAAGTTAAAGTGTTTGAAATGAAACGTATCTTTCAACAGGATTGGGCCGGGAGGTTGTAGTGTAAATAACTTTAGTACAATTATTTTAGTACACGCCAAAGCTTTCTCAGTACAACATAGTGTAAAATTCTATGGTTTCACTTTTATAATAATTGATTAAGTTTTGATACATAATGCTAAAACTTGTTATATACTTTTGGGACTTAGTTTTGTTTTCTGTGACTATATTGTACTGGTTATGATTAAAAGCGCTTAAGGAAAAGTTAAATTCGGCTGGAAAAAAAGCAATTTTTTTACGATAACGACCAAATACCGTAGGCAAAGGGTATCATAATGGTGGACACTTAATGCTACAGCTTAGATTTAGAAGCATACAAGCACACACCACGAACGATATGTGGCCATTTATTCCCTAAAAGAAGAGCCGCATAAAGGCATCTGGTGTGTACGTGCGTTCCCTCGCTTCGACACCTGCTACCCAGCCACTTCTTTGGCTCTCGCTACCGTACTTCTGAGCATGCGTTGCATCCGGCACCGGGGCCGACCGACTTCCTATCCCCCCCGTCCGGAACAATCCCCGCTTCCGAAGATCACCGCAGCGAGCAGAGTGTGATAAATAAAAGTAAAAGTTCATTGGTCTAGTGACCCCGCGCAGTGCGGCTCGAACAAGTTCGGCAGTACCGAGGGAACGGTCTGCTACTGACACGTGCACCACACAATCCGATATAGGGTGCGTGTATTGTTCCATTCCCTATTCCCCCCACCCAGTGTTGCCCCTACCCCGCGTTACCATCGAAACGCGCTTTTGTGCGCGATTAAGGATGGATCGGTGTGCCGTCTTTTCGGCGTGCTGGATTTGGTATCGAGCGATCAAATCTTTTCTTCTATTTTCGGCTCTCTTGCGTCTTGCTTCGGTTTCGCTACTTCGGGGCCAACCGACCACGGCGAGGGGAGATTTGGGAAATGTAGAACTCGGCTATCATTTTTCGGCTAGCTGCGGCCAAAGCATTAACCGAGGGTTCTTTCGAGATTTCGTATTGCGCAATATGGGGTGGAAACGACCGAGTGGCCACCCGGTGGTGGGTAAAGGTATCGCGGCAGGGTACGCACAATTTGGGAGGCGGATTCCCTTTCGACCGAAGGGATGCGCATGATGTTTTTACGATGTGGCTGATAAGTGCTGTGCTGTTCGTCGACCGGCAGGTCGATAAGATTTCTTCACAAACGGAATGTGTGCGGTCATTGCACCCGTGCCGTGTACAAAGCATGGGCGGAATGAATGGAATTGGTAAGGTTTTCGTATGTAGTCTCGCAAACGATTGTATCATATAAGGTGGATATAAGCGCACTATGTATACACAGGGAGATGTGTTGTTTGGTTTTTATTACCACACAATTAATTACACGTTTGATGTTAATTCGATACTGATTCACACCTTAAACGAAGCGCCTAATTTGGCCAAAAACGTATAGCATTCATACGATGTTTTCTGAACTACTGAACATGCTAATTTAATTTTATATTCCTTTACGAACTAAACTTCCTCAGCCTTCTTCTGAATTTAATTTCTCTGAACTTCTTATTCGTCTTATTTTTCTTATTATATTCTTATTCTTCTTAACACTAAAAGTTCTGAGTTCTTTGAAGTGTGATTTCGGGAGAGTTTTGTATTTTCCTGGAGGTATGGGATGCATGGAAATTGATACCTGAAGCATTTTGTAGCAAATGGTTACAACAACTCTTACAACTCTTTTAAGACAATAAAAAAAAATTTACAATAAAATTTCACTATATAATAATAGTCTGAAAAATTGAATCAGTCTTAAATTCGCATTATTTTTCCCATAAAACAAATACAAATAAACAACGGGTGACGACGAGTACATACTAGTAAATTGTACGAAGATTTTCTCGTGAAGTTTTCAAGATAATCGGTTCACACGTCTCGAAGAAATTCTGAGAAAGAAATTTCGTTTTCGTTTAAGCTGAAACTTTAATGTTCGTCTTCATAATTAAGGATTTTGGAGTTTGGAGTTTTAACCAAATATTTCATCAAAATTTGGCTTCAAGAAATTGCTTAAAAACATGCTGACTGTATATGTCTTAGTTTAATACAAATTGGAATTATTTGAATAATGATCGATTTCATGCTTCAATACTATGAGTTAATTGATTGAGGACATATTCCTGGTGGTCATATAGACATATTATAATGGTGGTTGAAACTCTCAGTTTACTTTAAAAAGTCTTACAAGAAATGTGACTGATTAGCCCTTTAATATTTAGATAAAAATGTAAAATTTATTTCAATTTTCAAACTAAAAGAGTATGAAAAGAAATTTCAAGAATTCCTATTTCTGCATTACATAAAATATTGGTTTAATGAAAGAATTCTGTCATGGAGCAAATTTCAGCAAATGAGTAAACTTAACATGTTTTTCTATACCATTTTATTGAAGATGATTGGAAATACTTCGGTAATCCAATGAACTCAATGCGTCATTTAATAAAACATTTGTTTTTCTAAATAACTTGCAGAATTTTGCTTCCAAGTTTGCCGATTAAGCATCGCTGGAATTATCAAAACCATTGTAGCTAACTCATGTGAAAAATCGATTCCGACAGCGTTTTGCTCTAATACAGCACCGTTCCATCTCAAATATCTTGCCCCCAACATAAGCATTTCCTTGAGAGCATTTTGCGCAATGTACGCAAACCTTTATACGAATGCCCCAATACCAGCGCAGCGATGAAGTTGCTAGAAATTCAATGTAAAATCATCATAAAACCGGCAGTGAAACCCCGCAACCCCCGCAAGGGTTGTATTGTGAGGGTTTCCCAAAAATGGAAGCAAAGATGCGTGCGTACGACCACGGCATTCTGTATGCCACTGGGCCAGTTGTTCTAGTCGCTTCTACACACCCCACGCCCAAGACTGCTGGCTCCAACCGCTCCCGAACAAACAAAACCAAAAAAAAAACCCAGAAACGCATCTCCCTCCCCACAATCATGTGCGCAGGAATGCTTGACACGTGTTCTCGCGGGTTCCGAAAGCGAAAAGGGCATTGAACTCTGGTGCGCGAACGGTAGGTGCCCCATCGAATCGCCGGTTATGCTGGGTTTAGCTCAACGTTTCCCGTCGATCCCCAACATAAAACTCTGTAAATATCCCGAAAATATGAACCGAATTCCCCGGGCCGACTTAGGAGCGAACTGTTTGCATGAAGCGTGACACAGGGGATGAAGCTGGGGAGGGGTGTGCGGGTTGGTTGGAATGGGTGGTTAGAACAACATCCGAAAACGCAAAGCGACTCGCGTAAGAAAATTGTGCGTTCGGCAGTGTGGGGGACCACTTTTTCTACCTCCCACTTCCCTACCTTCCCGCACCCTTTCGGCACTCGGGAACTCCGCTCCGGACCGTTATTTACCACCTTACAAGGGGCAATGCATCGTGCTCTGCGCTTCGGTTCTTGTCACACTATGTACAACATGAACAACAACGACGGTTGCCCGTTCCAACTCCACTGTCGGCTGCCCCTCTCTCCACACGCACCGTACCGGCCATTCACCCATTGGTATGGTTTTTCGGGCGTTGGTTTCAGTTTCGGTTGGGCCGGAATTGGGTCAATTGAAAACAACGAAAGCCGGGTAGCGGAAATATATGTGCGTGCGTATGGCGACCGGCATGACACTTTCTTCTGCGCTGAAGACATCGAAAAACATCGCACGACATCTCGCGGGATCGTACACAGTCGCAGTAGGCAGTATTCGTTTGATTCGCATTATTGGCTGCCCGTGGAGGTAAGGAAGGGGGAAGGGAGGCGGGGGGTTCGTGAGGGGTTGGCGGGGCGCAAACTTTCCCATTGCGCATGGTCGAACGCTGGCGTGAAGATTTTTCCTGACTACCAGGCCGGAAGCACGTAGCAAATTTTCACCCAGATCTAAGATGCCCGTTTCTTTCTGGTCGAAAATGAAACGGAAAGAATCGAAACGAAACGAAGTTATTTATTAGCAATTGAATAATGCAAATAAGTTTTTTTTTACATAAATTAACCAACGATCTCCGTTCAGATGTGGTGCACTAGTTTCCTTTTTGCTGGCATGAAGTTAGCGCCTACAAAACGTGCAATGTTAACAAACGTTACGTCAAACAGCAATCAACTCCGTGTTGTGAAACTTAAACCTTGTCTTAATTAATCCTTATTTAGCAGAGCTAAATAAGTTGTATGTTTGATTTTTGGTTTTCCATGTATCACGACCTTTGATACATCTCTAATCAATGTTTAACACCTAACAAATCATTTCCTGCCCCGACAAGCGTTACATTAATCATACCGCACTCGACTGTCACTCAAACGGCACTGATAGCGACGGAACGCAACCAAAATATGTCAATCATTGAAGCCTTCTTCAGGCCCTCGTCGGTCTGGACCGATCGGTTTCGATGGATGGTTTTTGTCGAAACGGTTGGAAAACCGATTTAGAACGATTTAAAATACGTCGTATGCTGAGATAATTAATAGGCTGTACGATTGGAACGGTGTGGTAAGCAAATGCTAGTGGTTTAAGCGCTGTTTTCTGCACTTATCAGCTACAGAATAGAAGATTGCATACATATTTCGACAGCGCAAGTTCACTTAGGGGTATAGTTCACTCTTGAGGCTTGATAAAATTGATGGGTTTTTTACTAACAGGCAATACACTATTGTTACATAAATGGAATACATATTTCTGTTTACAAAAATTAAATTATTGCTCATCATTGGACAACATTTTCGGTCACCATATTAGGTACAGTGTGGCACTGCTGACAACGATCTACTATTACTGGTGGCCATTACAGAGATCAAACTGTTAAAGTTGAAATAAAATTTAAATGTTTTCCTGATGTTCTATGAATTTTTTATCCTTGTACGTATTTTTTGAATGTGTTACCAGCTCAAAAACTGTCAAAATTTTGAATTTGATGTTTCAAATGCTTTGAAATAGCCGCTTTTACGATGATCGATTCATAAATTCATTCTGCGTTTACAGATGAACCGCATTTGATGTTATTATTTCCATCAACTTTTCGACATGTTTTCGAAATACAGGCAGTCCCCGAGATACGTTATTGTAGCGGACCGCTATACCACAGGTAAGATCCGCGTAAGTCGAATTTCCTCGTAAATCGAATCCTGATGCAAAATCGTTTATACTTCAATGATACATAGTAATGTTTGATATGGAAAAGAAAGGTATTTTCGACCAATCTTTTCATCTTTTTGCTTAGATTTTGTGTTATAATTAATTCAGCTGTCAAATTTCCATAAACCGCGTATCTCCGAATCCGCGTACAAGAGGAACCGCCTGGTGCAGGGGACTGCCTGCAATCGCATTTAATGTTTTGGGTCCTCGCCCGGAGCGATGCGAGCTTATTTCACTTTTCGGGATGGTATCTTTGGAACGGAGTGTCTTATAAAGTTTTGGAAAAAGTTTACGATACAGTAGAAAATTCGAACTTCGAAGCCAAACCTTTTTTTGTTGGGACTTGCAGAGTGCACTATCACCTTGAAACATACTAAGGAAGTGTCTGCAAAATATAGAGTGGCTTATGGAACGTATCGCAACTTACTTCTTAAGCACTTCTGTGAGTGTCCACAAACATTGGAAACAAGTAGAGAACAAACCGACGAAACTCGAAAATCTTGGGTCGGTCAGCACCGACAATAACATTGACGTTGAAATAACAGGGTGCTGGCTACCAACTGATCTTTCTGAGCAGTCTGAGGAAACTTTCTCCACTCAAGACGCTCAGATGGATTTTTTGCCCCGTATGTGTGGAAGGACAATGGAGGAGCCGCTACAATGATGAGCTCTTTGAGCTGTACGACTAACTAACTGTCGTACAGCGGATTAGACTCGCCAGGCTTCGAAGGGCTGGTCACGTCTGGAGAATGACGTCGGACCCACCAAGGGAAATCTTTTTAGGTCGTCTAGATGGGTCTATAACGCTCCAAATTGTGTTGGAGTGATGGCGTTGATGCGTCCGCCAGAAAGGTCGGGATAATGGATTGGCAGACGATGGCGCTCGACCGTGAGCGGTTTAGAGGACTCCGGCAGCAGGCCAAGACCGCGAAGTGGTTGTAGCCCACATCAAGAAAACCCAATGAAGTTTTGAAAATTGAACTCATTAAAATTTAAAAAAATAAGTCTGTATTAATATATTAACGATTGAGTTGCTAAAGGAAAAGAGGCAAATTATAGGGACAAACCGTATATTTAAATCTCTAAAAGGAATAATAAAATAAAATGCTATGAATTTGTTTGATGTAGTTGAAATTTAGACTTGCTGTGACTATGTTTTTGAAAACATTAGAAAAAACCTTTCAATAATTTATATCTGCCACGTTTCCGAATGAAGCCGATCGGTATCTTTCTAACATGATATGTACTGGTCACATATAAAGAGATCAAACATAGTAGATCATAGAGCCACGGAGGAGCGCAGTAAAATAGGAGAAAAAATCATGTTGTCAGAAACATGATTTATTCGATTCCTTCAATCTCCGCCATGTCATAATAATACCGCATAGATTAAATCCAATCAAATGCAATGCTCGATTTTGTGCGCATCGTATCATCAAATTGGCAATGGATTGTTGTTGTTTGTTGGTTTGCCCAAATTGTTTGCTTTCATGTTTGATAAGAAACTGCATCATTTTTTTTTATGTTTGCAAAGTAACCTACTGAATAGAGTAAAATGTATGACCCATTGAACTGGTTGCTTGTCAAAAAATGTGCAACTCAGAGTCGGTAGCAGTGCAGCATAAAAATAGTGCAAAAAGACAACGCGATTCGCCGCCGACAATAGCTCATTAGGCAGCTCATTCCGATCGGTAAATGTTTCATAATATTTCATTAGTACCATTACGGATGGTTTGAAATCGTAAACAAACAAAGGCACAATGTGGTACTACCCTGGTTGCTCCATTGAAAACTCCGCGCCTGATAACGCCGATTGATTGGCCATCAGCGGCAGCAGTGAAAAAGATGTACGAGCGCCACCGTGGTAGTTTTTTCGTTCTAATTTTAATGGTTTAATGTAACCGTTTATTTATGCCTGTTAGTAAGTAGCGCTGGTAGTTCGGTTTTTTTTTTGTTGTTGTCTATGCTGTTTTTGTTCACTTTCGTAACGAAACAACAAAACAAATAATTCGTTGGGCAATAAAGATGTACGCTGACGCGGACATGTTGGCATTGTGGTGCAATAAATCAATCCTGACCATGTGTAAGGCTGTTGGTATGGTGGTACGTCCTGAATGGCAGCTTACTATCATTACATTTGTTTGAAGTTCCTCAAGGCGGTTGCTATAATCCGTGAATCCAATCTTGTAAGTGTTCTTTTTCGTCCATACAGCATGCATTTTGTTATTACGTTGTGTTGTTCATTGAACGTGAAGATAGTCTAATCTGACAATGATTTCAGTTGCCATTTACGTTGTTTTTTTTTTGGAAGTGAACACATTGCATACATTTGATGATTAACTTGCAGTTTGAGAGCAATATTGTTGGGTCAGTACTTTATAGCCCTAAGTTTTAAATTGGTTTTTGAATTGGCCGTTAGTGATTTTTTTTTTTGAAATATTGTCCAATGCCCTTAACGAGGTTGGAATGTTGCTCTAGGATCAGGAGAATTACCAACTGGGGGTCCTCTCGCAATGAGCACAAGATTTTTATTCATAATTCTAACGATTATCAATAAGACGCTGGAGGCTACACTAGAAGAAAATGTATTGCTACAACGATGACTAATAGGCGACTTGATATAACTAGGTGCAGGACTTGGTTATGAAAGTCATCAAATTATAGTTGAGTTATGGAATAGTGGAATACTGCGTTAAAGTGCAGTAATTACATGTTACAATGTCGAATAACGCCTACAAGGTATTCTACGTGACATCGCAAGATGGACTTGTCTCATTGGACATGATTCTCAAACGGAAAATCAACCACTGATCAGTTCTTCACCATGAACATTAGACAGTGGAGCAACAGTTCCATTTCTACAATATCATCATTGATCGAACCACCTTTAATTAATCAATTCAGATCCTGGAATATTGCATTGGTTGTGGCATGGTGTTTGGTTGAGTTTCTTACATAGTCGACTTTGAAAGAAGAAACGATCAGGCACTGGGAAAAATTGGACATTGAAGACGAATGAGGAAAACTTAAGATGATGATGACATATCCAGAGACCTTGTTTATACTAAGACTCGTGGGCCTGATCTACGCAGGAATGATGTACAGATAGGTGATCGTACATTTTAGGTCATCCAAAAGTTCGCCCATCTCTGGTCAAAAATCAGAACCGACAACGGCATTGCTGTTCGATACTACAGTCTTTGGAAACTGCTCTGCTCTAAAGACGCATATAGAACTTATAGAGCTCTGGTAAGGGGATTCGGCTCTGGGAACTCTTATCTTCACCAGCTCTGAGCTCACGATAGTGCAATTAGAATAGCCAGGTTCAGGTGAGTTGTCATTGGAATGGCACCAGATGGTAGGCTAAAAATGCAGAGACAATAAATAGGCAAGTGATCGTGATCAACTCAAAGGTCTCCTGCAGGAATGAAAGGATAATCATAATACCTCGGGCTTATGATTATTTCTTTTTGCATTTTTTCGATTTTAAGACAATAAAACAAAAGTCCTATTCAGATTACAACCCAAAAAAAAAACATATCTTACATAGGCACTAGATCACCTTTGGGTATGCTGTAGGATATATGATCTTCCAGATTGATGGTTTCTTTGATGATCCTTTTTGTTAGTTCCCGCTTTAAATACCTGAACCTTTAAGTTCAACGAACCTTTGGATTGTTTGAAAGATGTTCTCATATGTAAGGCGATTCATGATTAGATAGCGGTACATTCGTGGGATGGTAGGAATGAAATGCTTTGAATCGCAATCGCGGCGCTATTACCCGGGGCTTTGTTCGGAGGAGGGCTTTAATAGTTTTTTTTTTATTATGTTTTCAATTCCACATCCTTTCCGTTCTTTCACATCCCCTTTTGCCGCTTTAGATGTACGTTTATTCCAGGTATCTGAGCCTCTACCCCTTTGCATTGACCGTACGATCAGTTTCATAATAATGTATTTAAGCCAAACGGGGAATTATTCGTTTACTGCTGCCAACAGATTGATTTACCGGTAATGGCCAGGACAGGAAGACCTTGTGACGGGCGGTTAAGAGCTCGTCGGCGGTCTAAAGCGATGGGAAGGAGAAAGTTGTCTAGCATTTCCCGGAGTCCTCCTGAAGTTTGACGACCCCACGGATGCATTCACTTGGCGGTTGCAGCTGCACCCAATAAAGCGTGGTGAAAGAGATGCAATTGCATAATACGCTCATTTCGGCAGGTCATCGTCATTTCGATCGGTTTGCGAATTCGTACGTCAAGCGTGCCCCATGTACGATGGGACTGCAAATGAGCGAATCTCGTGCTGAGAACGTTGGACGAGTTTTTTTTTTATAATTTTGGTTTCTGCAAAACCCGATCAGTTAAGATCCGTGCAGGTTTATGTGTTCAAGCAATTTTGGGTGAGTGTAAGAGTTCAATAAGTGTCGAATTCTCCTTTCTATTTATGCAGCGCCTTACCTCACCGGCGGGAATGGATCGTAAAATACGCAACACTTTTACCAAAATGACAACTATTCTCTACCCGGTTGTCTGCGGGCAGATAGATGGATGGATGCTGTTGTTTTTTTTATTATTATTTTGCCCCTGCAGACCGAACCTTTCATTTCTTGCGTTCGATTGGCATAGGTTTGGTTCGGCAGGCCGGTGGCGTTCGAATCGTGCGTGCGCCCTTCACTTGCCGTTTCGCGATCGTGTTCGGATTTGCGAATTCGCGTCCGGATAGTCGATCGTATCCTCCTGCGTAATGCAATGTGCCATAACGCAAGCGACGCTTACGGTGCGTCTTATGCACGGTGACGTTGTTTGAGGTCAGTCACAAAATGTTCCATCGCAAATGATTATTCCTTTCTAGATGTTGTTTTTTTGTTTGTTTACACCGCGCGCGATCAACGAAAGCGCTGCGAACGCAGTGATTGTGAGCTAAAGTGTTGAATGTGCCTGTTCCATTGCACTCGAAATTATAGGGGTATTAATAAATATTTATCATCAGCTATTAAGCGTTCGTTTTCTGGTGGCAATACAAAGCGTGATAGAATGGGCTGTTTGAAGTTTGTGAAAAGAAGTTGAACGAAATGATTCGGTAGATAGTTCCTAGATAGTTCCATTTCAGTAAGTAAACTTTATAGCAAAACAATGAGAGTTGATAGGAGGTGATCATATAGTCTAGTCTGTCGGTCGAATACAACAAAAGTAACTGATCGAATCTCACCAGGATTGGACGAGTTATCTTTAGCAGGGATTGTTGGTTGCGTTACGTTAATACTTTAATTTAGCTTTAATTTAGGAACAATGTCAGTTGATTTTGAAGCGGCTGGTGGTGTATTGGTATCCGGTCTTCACACGACAGGATCGGTTCAAAACCCATTCCGGATCAATATTCGGACAGCAGGATGTAGCAAGTACTGACTATCAGCAAGAACTGACTGAGGCAAGGTTGCTAGAAATGGCAGGCATGACCAAGAAGGTCGTTACGTCAAGAAGAGAGAGGGAAATTAGTTGATTCTATTATATTTATTTGTAGGTTTAAAACATCTTATAATGAGTTTACTTTACCTCCAATTTTCCGACAACAGATATCTCCATCTATATTCTATCTGGACTATCTATATAGTTGGACTATCGATATAGATAGTTTTTTAATTTATTTAAAATTTGAGAATCCTGATCGCACACTATTCAACGCGCGATGAAGTTTTTGGTCAAGTTTACGAAAAAGCAAAAATTATATATCTTACTTTAATCCATTACATCTCTGAGGTACGAAATCTTAACCCTGTTAAACTGTTTAGTCCTTCTAGGAATGATCCAAAATGGGGGGTTGGGGCATTATTTTCATTTGGTCATCTTCATAACTCGAGACATCTAACGAACGAAAACTAAATTTGTCCTTATTTTTATGTTACTTTTCTTGTTTATCTTCGAAGTTTGTTTAAAAATGTATTCTAAAGCTTCACTTTATCACAAATTCACAAATCGCAATTATAATCAATTATCAATCAATAAGTTAAATTACAATTTTTTTTATGGTATTTTTTAAAAATATTATTAATATTTTTCCAACAGAGCTAGCTATTGCACCTTGATGCTTTCAATATAAGTTTATAAGCTCAACGTCTGATTTTTTATTCTAGATGTCCAACGAAATATCTGGAATCTTTCATGTACACTTATTTTTGTTATCTTCAAGTTAATCTTTTTTCGTGTAATATTCGCGTGTAATATTAAATTATATAATCCTCGTAATCTAATGAGTTTTATCCAAATACTTCTTGGTTCCCACTGAAGCGAAATCCGTATAAGCCTTAGGTTGAAATATTTCCATCTTATTTTATAATTAAGCATATTCTGGTAATGTTGTTCTGCATTTTTTCATATTTTTAACTTCTTGTTTAGCATTAGAAGCGTTGCTGGTTGCAACTGGTTATCTGTGCTTTGTAATAATCTTAGCCCTGTAAGATAAGAGTCAACCATGTGTCTGTCAGATAATACTTATCGCTTGTACTCAAAATTGGATGCTTTATAGTTAAGAACTTCCTGATTATAATATATGCGTCAGTATCCATAATTAGAAGTTCTCAGTTGAATGAATTGTATCATTACGTGTGTATCTTGCTAGTTAATTAGTGCTAAAATATTGTATACTGTGTTGCATTGAATATTCTTAGAAGTACTTCAAATCGTACCCTCAAATATAACCACAAAAATGGAATTAAAAAAACTTAAGTCTTCCCAAGGTCCTACCTTAAGAAAGTGGTTGTTATTCTCTAGCATAAACTCCATTAGCTGTTATTCCTATTTTCGTTGACCTTTCGGCGAGGATGAGCAATAAATGATTAAATTGCTATGATTTCTTTATCAACAAAACTGGCCGATGTGTTCAGACGAACTGATGGGTCACTGTAACATAAAGTACGGCCCAATAACAGCTAACCGTAGTATCAATAGAAAAAAACCTGCCTCATGGTAGCAGCGCAATCATGTTATTTATATTTAAGAAGCAATTGTTTTTTTTTTGCGACGTCCCTATATTGCTTACCAATCGTTCAGCACCAGAACATGGGGGGTGAGTTTTTTTCTGCTAACTTTAGCAAATGGAAAGTCATTGTTAGAAGTCAGAAAAAAAAAAAATTTGAATTGATAAAGCCCAAATCGCGTCTTGAAACAAAGGCAATAGAGTTCCTTTGCCATGCCAGTTGTGGTATGTGTTAATTAAATTCAATTTTTTCGCACGTTCAAAATAAACACTTGCGATTGAGTTGAAAACAAATAAGCAGCAGCTAATATTGCTGAAAGAAACTATCTGTATCTTCATAGTGTGCAATTGCACGCAATCACAACGCGATGCAACGTGCGCGTACAGCAGCGATCTGAGCTAGTGCTAGTGATCACCCCCTGCTAGTACCCGTTTCGGATGCATTTCGTGGAACTTTCGCTCGGGTTTTGCGTGTTTCGGGTGGGCCCGTTGCATCGGCGGAGAACTTGCATCGCCCCGAACGGAGCCGAACCGACTGCTCCGTTGACGATTGCCGATGGCTGCCGCTGCCGTGTGTGCGTGTGCATCGGCGCTCCAATGCACGGTCCCTTTTCTCCCTAGGAATGCTTTCTTCTACCCGCCCGGGGCCCGATGCATCCACCCGTTTCGGAGGTACGGCACAACGCGTTCGCCCACGATGGCCGGCACGTGCACGCGTTTCGAAGTCGTAGCGCAGCGGGAATGGGTTCACTGACACACTCTTTTATTATACTCTCGTTAATCTCCCCGTCGCTAGCAGATTGTGCGGGACGGGGAGGGCAGACGAAGACGAAGGGCCACATACAGCGGAACAGTCGGGTACATAGCGTGTTCCAGGGCGAAGCTGGGGGTTAATCTGAGTGCGAAGGGAAGACTGGCGTTCATCGGTGCATCAAGACCGTACCCACCTCGCTGGTCTATGCTTCCCACGCCCCGCGATATGATGCACGGGGACTCGGTCATCTTTTTTTTTTGTCCGCCCCGGCTCGGACGGTCACATTTTGTCGCCGGAGTTGCTTTACTCGCTTTGTGCGTTGAGTGTTGTTGGGCGCAGTTGGCATTGTGGGTTACAGATATGGCGTTATGGTGGCTACGAAGCTTTTTAAATTTGTTCGCTGAATTAATACCATTGCTCTTTCAATATTTGATAATTGTGTAGTGGAGAGATGTAAGCTATCTAAGCGAAATGTAGGCGATTAATCCGTTTGTCTTTTGTGTAGTTTCCAGCATTAAATGTTGAGTTAGTTAGAATATTAGTCATCTTTTTCTTTTTTTTTTTCGCTAGAATCAGCACGACCTTCTAAATGAATGACTTAATGCTTCAAAGTTTTGATTGATTTGTTTCACATTCTCGATTCCGTCAGCATTTTTTGCGCGATAATAGAATATTTAACCTTTTCTACGAAACAAGATTTGCTGCTAAATTTATGTACGAGTTATCAGTTTGCTAACTTCGAAACGGAGCCTTATAAGCAAACCACAAAAAATAAAACAGTTTCTCATTCCTTGACGCAAAAACAGAGGCAACCGTATGGTTGTGACCTATCGGCGTACTTTACGAAAGATTACGCATACGGGAGAGCACTAAATGATGGGAGGGAAATATTAAACATGGCATAGAAAACCCTAAAGCGCGTCAGAAGAAGGCACACGCTGTCGCCTAACCGAACGCGGCTGATAACAGTTGGTTGAGTGTAACATGTTTCTAATTACCCCATGATTACAGCGAGTGTGAAACTCTAATTTGGCCCTCGAATTTTTTACCACTTCACGCAACTTGTGCTAGTTACGATTTTAGTTTTCCTCTCATAATCAACCGTTTGATTAGCAGCTTACAATGTTTTTGAACAGTAATTTAACTTAACACACTTCGGTTCTAAAAATGGAACATACATGTGACATGCTTTAATCGAAACAGTTTCATTCCCACAACACTAGCGATGGAGTATATGACATTGATGAACGATCTGGTTATCTGGATCGAGTTGGCTTTGTTGTCAACACGATCTGTTTCTTCAATTAAGCGTGGCCAAGTGAGATGGGTGCAGAAGCATAAGATCAATATGATCGACGAAAAGCAAAGGCAAATTTTCCCGACCCAAACAGCTGACGTGAAGCGAGGATTAGGCGAATATTCCATTTCAGCGGTATATTCCAATGCTCTGCATGACACTTACGGCTGTCAACGGTGGTACGGGTGACAGATCAGACACCCATCGCGGTACAACATCAGATAGAACCGGTCCCAGCCCTCAGCACCCCACGGGGTATGGGATCGCATTTTTTTGTTCGCTTCGCTACCTTGATGGTTCACCTGTCTACATTGTTGGGATACAGCGTGTGAGTGTGTGTGTTGAAATCGGATCTATGTCGATCATAAGTAGGTAACAGTCTCTGGTACTGGCTATCACGTTGTCTAACGCTGACATTTGAATCTGTGCGCCGAGAGGAAAATATATTTGTTAAGTTGAGACTAATCTTGGGATAAGAAGAATCAGCAAAAAGTTCATAAAATGAATATCTGCAGGTATTCGACCTTGATGGCGTTTTGCGAATAAAAAAAATCGTTTGATCAACTAATCATGCCATCAACATGGTGCCTAAATAAAATTTGCAACGCAAGCAAACGACCTTGCCATTCTTGGTGATACAAAAGCTTGCAACCCAAATATGAGTAGGATTTCCGACAGGTCGTTCTGAGGTAATGTCTGCTTTTCCCTAAATAGGCACGTTTAATGACAGTACATACATGCAGTAGTGCATCAAGCGCCTTTGAGGCCTAAGGCGGAAGGGTAGCCCTGACCACCAGATTATTTTAGCACTATACATCAACTCCCGATAATACGGCAAATGCCATCATATTGGAGTATATAAATAAATAAATAAATAAATAAATGAATATATCAACTCTTCACTTAGGGTCTTATGGCTTAGTGAAGTGCCGCTGGGTTATCAGAGGTGCCTTTGCTGATGCTCTAAGTTTCTTCGGAACCTCTTTTTGACTGAATCTGTCGCTAGATCGGTCAGGGTTTTCGGGAATCTTTGATGCTCGGGATTTCATGAAACTCGAAGCCCCCACAGATGCGTTTGCACAGATCTGCCCTTGGATTCCAGAGGTCAGGATATACGATTATGTATTACTTGATTATGAACTAATTTTAAAGTAGCTTCTTTCGTTTGATTCTTGTATCTGTTGTTGAGAAACCTAATTGCAAAACAGCAAGGTTCGAATGTACGAATCGTTTGTTGTACCATAGACCGGGTTTGTTTGATTATTAATGATTCTGGGCCTCGGCTTAGAGAGCAGCTTAGAGTCATGAGAACAGTGTTAAGCGTTGGTATATGATATGATAGTGGAGCAATAATAAAAAAACACACAATATCCACCCCCATAAGTATCCAGTTATCCACCCATAATATCCCTTAAATTTCCACCACTTCCAAGCTCATGCTTTCTACCGTTTGTACCTCGAAGTAGACTATCTACATTTCAATTCCGCATTTGATCGTGTTGACCCTACTTGTTACTTACCTGAGAAGCTATCTGAACTAGAGATCAATAACACTATACAATTCCTGGTTGAAATCTTTTTTTTTGGTGATCGTTCTTACCTTGTTAAACTTAACATTAGCTTTCCTGTTCCGGGACTAGGCTACCCCAGGGTAGTGTCCCTGGTACTTTACTGTTTATCTTGTTCATAACTGATATGGACTGCACTTCCTCATGACTCATGTTTTCTGTGCCGAAACCGGAAACATTTTTCCCAATCTAGTCGATTATGCTTCGTTACAATATGTGTTTGATCGTTTCTCCTCATCGTGTGCCCGTAGTTCTTTGGCTCTTTGTGCCGATAAGCGTAAAATTATCTCATTGTTTTCCGTATCCGTACCTGCTTTTACTATATTTGTATGTCCTAGACCAGATCCGCATCAACCGTGTATCGTTGATCAAGGACTTTGACGTTTAGCCTCGACTTTGACGCCATAGTCAGTACAGCATGCAGAAGGATTGGTATGTTAAAATGCGCTGTGTTTGAAGATATTGCTCTGCTTTCTGCTTAAATCCTTGTTGGAGTATTGCTCTGTGACCCCTAATGCGGATTGTTCCTATACATCACTACCAAATCGCGAATTCAGATATCCTAAGACGACTCAGATCAGAAAATCGCCTTCAGGCTCAAACCGTAATAGTTGCTTCCCTCTTGTTTGACTGTATTGATGGCCCAACGCTGTTCTCCTTGATTTCCTTCTAGATTCCTAATCTCCCTTCCCTCCTCTAAGCATCTCAAGACGACCCACTTCTGTAAGTCACACCGATCCATTTCTGCGTGCACTGCGCACGTTTAACACGTCGTCTCATTTACTCCATTTTCACCTCTCGTTTTTATCTTTCCGATTTTATCTTAGATTTTCTTTTTATATCCCTCTTTGATCCCGCTCCTGATATATTAGTCTCTAAACTTGAAGTTGATCAATTTCGGTATTTAACCGAAATATTGAAAGGGGTTCGGAGATCTATCAATACTACATCCGTCGAAAGATAAACTTAGAATGACAAACTTTCTTTCGGATAATGATTCCAGTTCTTTAAAAATATTATAGAAATCTTCTAAGACAAAACAAAACCTACGCTAGTTGAAGATCATTATAATAGCTATCTTTTCTCATCCATCTATTATCTATTCTGATCTCATCTATATTCAACTATAGTTGTAAGTGATCCTTCTTAAACATTTGTTGGAGCACAAGGTGGGACATATCATTTTCAGCAACAGTCGTTTTTGCTTAATCCAAACATTATTTGAGTATTTTTTTCTACTGTTCGTCCCACAGAAATGATCTTTGCGAGAGTAAACGTTTAATATAGAACGTTAGTTGTGATTTTTTTTTGTCTAATGTTTTTTGGGACTAATTTATTGGACCATTATTCCCTCCCTTAAATCGCTGCAGTTCTCCCATCCGCGCAACTGATTGTATTTAGCCTGAGGACATGGCCATCGCTTGTTCGTCGTAGTTGTGTTAGTTTTTAGCAAATTCGTTTATAATCTTTCAACAAACCGCATGAAGCCCAAGGCCGAACTATTCACACATTTTGATTGTTGCTGCTCCAAATGATTCTGCTGCACGCTTTGAAAAGCACGCACCCTCCCTTATCCAGCTTCTGGGCCCCACAGGGCGATCTCCCGGTAGGAGGGACGGCTAACGTTAGCCCACTAACGATTGGTGCACCCGGTTGCTCCAAGAAACACCTTCGGACGGAGTGGGGTGAAACGTATAACCTTCGCGTTCGGCCACGCGCGTCGAACGTACGCTAGCCAATCCATCACCGATTGTGGCTCACGCCGTCTTAAGTTAACGCCACGTGCCGCCTGCTATTAATTGACATCCGTTGGTCCATCCAGTATCCAGCAACGAGGAACCGGTTTCTGCCTGCCGCTGAGGCACTGCAAAGCTCCGAACGACCTCGCACCGTTCGCCAGTAGCGAAACCAAATACTAGTTCGATGAAGTGTTTTGCGATCATTATCAATTCGCCTACATCGGCAAGTGCTAAGTGCCGAGAACATAACCAGCGACTTTGCTGCGATTCTGTTCGAGATCAAATCACTAATGATAATTTGTGGCGAATAAATGTGTAATGTGGAGCATATGCGTATTACGCCGCTAGCTTCTGGTTATTTTATTTATGTATGTTTTTGGGAACTTGATTTATTTTTTTGCTATATTTTATATACTCTCGAATACAAATTTACAAATGGCACATATTAACATTGATTGACACAATGATGAATTTTTTGTTTACTTCTCAAAAAGTTGTCTCAAAAAATTATCCAAAGAAATGTGAATTTTGCAGTTATTTAATATGTTTCAACTAAAAATTAAATTTAATCATTGTAGATTGTAGTTGTTTTGTCATGCATACGGTGTCAATTTTTCAATATTGAAAATTTTACCAATCAATCGAAACTTGTCTAATTATTATAATAAGACATATAAATAAATATTTATATAAATGAACATCTCTAACAATATGTAAGACAATAAAAAGATAAATATACGAAATAAGTGTATAATGTACGTTTAATAGGGCTTTTTTAAGTACATAATTTGTTACTACTTTGTTGTTTATATTTGCAAAACATTGTTGTTATTATTGGGCCTTTCATTTCTTCCATCAACACTGTTGCAGTGAATGTGTGAAATTTTCTTCGGAACTGTCTTTTTCAAGCAGCACCGATAATTAGACACCCGAAAAAATCGCGCGTCACTACTGGAATACTGATTTCATAAAGATAATTTAGTTATTCGCTTATTCGCAACCAACATCAATTCCATACAAGAAAAAGGGATTTTTTCGTTTTTAAAAAGAGAGAGCAAAGAAAAACTCCCAAAGTGAAGTTTCACGATCTTCGAGGATCGGTTTGATTCAAATAATTTGATCGAAATATGCCACAAATTCGTTGACAATACGGCAAATCCTGTCATAATGAAATACGTAAATAATAATTGATGCAAACTCATTAGCAATGCAAATAATCCGTTTTTCGGCTACTTTCTCTGGTCATTTTCAACTCTCAACTCCTTTCTGAGCAAGTTGGCAAACGTTTGCCAAATCCAAGAGAACCATGATCGTACTACCTCGGGGCAAACTGTTTATTAGCCACGCGCCAGCCAGCAACCAAGCTAACAATCCCGATGCTGGTCGTGCTTAAGTGCACCAAGCAGGACTAGGACCATGCCTCAGCGATAACGAATAGCAACGGAAAAAATCGCCCAGTAACGGTGTGACTAGAATTCTTCCATTGCATGCTCCTCGATGCTACGCACCTGACGCTTTCAACTCAAAACGGGCGCTCGTCAAAAACCAGTCCGATTGGCGCATGTACATAATAGGACGCCTTCTGTGTCAGGTGTCTTTCATGTTTCTGATTATGATGGCTGGGGCACATAATAAGACAAACAAAAACACCTTCACCAATCATTGTGGGCATCGGTTTGATTTCCCTTGTGTTTTGCACGCGAGTTCTATTTATTAGCTAACGTTGGTTAATCCGTGCGTGTTAAAATTCAGTCTGTCGGTTCGTCTTTATTCATGCGCGGGGTTTTTGATTGCCACAAGATGGAATAACTTCAAGCGGCCGAAGCAAATGTAATGTTCGAGCGCGTGTGTGAATTATTGTCTGGCGAAATATCAGCACACCGGCGCGGGCAGGAAACTCGTGCCTCAAATGTGAGGTGAAAGGAGTGAAAATTAAATACTCTATCTGCAGTATAGATTCCGCCAGCTCGCTGACGCTCATGTAGGTCGCCCGCCCGGAAGTTTCTGGCGGCCAAGGCAAACGAACTAATCACTGTCTTTGTCGGTGATGTCATGTTTTTTTTAAATTGTTTTGAGTTCCAAAAAGTAACCAATCGTACTGCAAAACGATTCCCAGCTTGGACGCCACAGTGGATCACGCGAACAGGGGGCTTAAGGTTACCACAATGAAGTAATTTGGCGATTAGGATGAGCGTGCGCAAGCTGCGCCGTGTATTCATGCACGTACGCTCGGCCATCTTCGACACTTTGCGTTTTTTTTGCATGTGTGCTAGCTGTTTTTAAGCGTGCTGCTGGTGAAACCTAATAAACACATCATTGCCCTTTCACCTCAGCATGCTAATTTTGCCAACCAGACATAGGGTTGAGTTAGTGTTTGGTGATATAGGGACGGTCGTTATAGCTTTTCGAACTTGCACGACTTTGAAGACATTTGAGTGAATTTAATATTGCATTACAATCGTAATTGAATAAGCTTTACTGTTGTGGTTGCAGCTTACTGCAACTAGTTGCTAGTTTTTGTGAGCGATGTGAAAGATCGGTCTAGATTGGGTCGTTCGTTGTTATTTGAATACGTGACATGACTTGACGAGCACCGTGGCATTATGCGATAACTTCCTTACTTATCATGTGCGGTCGCCTTCTGAAGGAGTCTTTTGAACTGGTCACTATCGTACATCTTCGTTTGCAAATCTTGCGCCCGTTCATTATTTTTGCCCGCCATGCATTCGTGGACGACCTCGAAAGACTTAACGGGCCGGGTCGTCCGGTGTCAATCTGTTGACATGATAAGACCACCGGAGCCTGACGTGTCTAATATATTAGACCATAGTGAGCTAATCATGCAACATCGTAGAGCTCTTGCATGTGTCATTCCACACATGCGGGACCAAAACTCCTTCTGAGCATCCTCCTGTCCAATGGAGTTATGAGGTGTTTATCTGCTTTGGACAGCGTCCAAGTCTCTAACAAGTCTTTAGTCAGAGATGCGTGACTACTGGAAATATGTAAAGAAAATCGACCATCCGATCATCAAGACATTTTGAGTGTACAAGTTTCCCTAAGTTTCCCTAATGATTCTCTCGATATCTATACTGTTTTAAGTACAGACTTTTACCCGAAGATAGTTGAAGTTTTGAGTCGTTTTCAAAGATGTCTACCTCTCTCTACATTACATATGAAGGTCGGATTTTGTTGGTAGAGCTGTATCAATCTTGGTAATATACCAATCCATTAATATAGAAGCGCTGAAGAGACTAAGCGATCGACAAAAACAAAGATCTCAAAGCCCACCTCGAGACAAAGGCAATCGCGGGCTTGACGGGCGCAAAAATATGTATCCTTCATATGTCATGCGTGAAATCATCCATTTGTATAGAGGATACATATGTTTGAGCCCGTTTAGCTCACGATTGTTACGGAGGCACTATTTCCTTGAAATGACTAGCTGTCCGAATGGTATTTTTATTACCATTCCTTTCTTCCATCGCGATAGGTCTAATATCCGATGGATTAAAATGAAGACATCATCAGCAGTTCTATTAACAATTCTCGACTTAATTTATAAAGCGTTATGGTATGAAGTCGTCCAGCACAAACATCAACACTCAACACTTAATGTTTTGTAAACCGTACCGAATTGTATATAATGTAAAGTTCCAACAGTTAAAAAAGTTTGATAACTTCTGGGATTTTGTGAAGGAGATCCTAGGCCAGATGGATGGTTCGACGATTCTAAAGCTACCCCGGTATCTGAAATACTCTGAGGACATAGACTTGCACTTCACCACTTGAACTGGAGAACATCGAGAAAAAAGCCAATATGCACCTAATGAGGGGTCATCACGGGATAAGGGATGTTATTGTTTTTCTGAGGATCACTTGTGTAACTGTACATATTATTGTTGATGTAACATTCACTCCAAGCGAAGTATGTTGAAATTTATATTATAATAATGCAGCTTATGACTTTTACGCAATAAGCGAATAGATGAATTAGAACACACTTTAATGTACAGGGTGGCATCGTAAAAGTGATACACTTTATTTATGTAACAAAATTGAAACCATTTGATTACTCTTCAGAATCAATTAAAATAACATTATGTATTACTACTAAACTTGCATTTTACTTAATTAATTTAAAATCTTTCACCTTTGCACTTGCTAACGGTCAGTCGTGGCATGCCACACGCACAACTTCTTCCGGATGTTCTTTACCACGTTGACCACCGCTGGTGTCCTGAGACTCTTTTTTTGCCCGCTTTTTTGTTTGCAATCTTTGCACAATAATATTTCTAAAAGTGCACAAATATTGTAAACTACTGAATTTGTCAAAATATACCCTTGGCTTTGACACACAGCGAAAGAAATCGCAATACAGTGGCACTCGAATAAGTGTATCGCTTCTACGATGCCTCCCTGTAAATAGAAAATCTTTTATTATCATAAACATTCTGCAGGGAAAACATTCGTTTAAATGGGTTTGAAAATGATCTTCACCAACGCGGATGTGAAGCTGCACCATTTCCAAGCGCGCTTCGTAAAACGGCAGCCCGAAAAACCCGAACCTACCCCTCTCGAACGAACATGCACGATCGCCTGCAAGCAGGGGCGAATTTTCTCCCTCCCCTAACGTAAACCGAACCGAAGTCGGGCGAAACAATTCTCCGCTTCGCCGCGTGACGTCAGCAATGCCGCGCTTCACAACATTTCCTCCGGATTTTCCGCACGCAACCCTTCGCGCACACTCGCACGCAACACGGTCCGCGGGTGCGCAATGTTGTGCCGTACCTCCACGTGCCCTAGAAAAATGTGGTTGCTCGTGGACGGTGGTGTACGTCCGTGTGTGTTGGTTGGTGTTGTCTGTTGCGAGCTCACACTCGCCCGCTCCGTCCATCGCACTCCGCCCCGCTTCTTGCCCTTTTTGGCCAGCGGGGTTGTTGCTGCTGCGTTGTTCCCCCTTTTTTTTTTGCTTCTCTTCCTCTTCCTCAGGTCTTTTGCACAAGCATCGACCGTTGTACATGGCGCACACGGCATAAAGGTGGAGGGCACTCTAGAACCGAAGCGTTTTGGGAGGGTGATGGAGGGGGAGGAGGAGGAGGAGGGACACGAAGGGTTTAGTTTCCTGCTGCCTCACCGGTCTACCAATCTGTTGGCATCCTACCCCTGTGTCCCCTGTGCTGTGGTGACACGGGAGTTTCGATCTCCACCGCCCCGTATTCGCAGTGCCTTGTGCTGCCATCGAGTTCGATTCATATCACGACTACACTAGCAAAGACTACAACTACGACGACGACGAATATAACGGACGGCCGGTTGGATGCGATGGGTCCCCGTAATGATGGGTGGAGGGCCGTTGTTTCTGCTTCCCTTCGGCTGCAGAAACCTTCTCCCATTTCTGTCGTATTTTTTGAGAAATTCATCTCTGTCCCAAATGTGTTTGGGGCCCTTTTTGCCGATCCGAAGCTAATGATGTTTGCGAGAGCGTTGGTTAGTCTGTCGATGGGGCCCAAAGCTGAAGCGATTGTATGTTACCGTAGGCAAACGCGTTTGTTGTCTTTTTTTTTTAACATTTTTGTTCACAACACAAAGCCAACCTGCCCGTTGGATGTGTCGCGCTTTGACGATATTTCCGTAAATGACGTGCTTTGGTGAAGTATAGCAGGAAGTAGGCCTCGCACTCGGAACGCATCGGTGTGCGTAAGGTTGTCAGTTAGAAGCAAGCAAGAAAGCGGATCAGTTGAGCGAAACACATCCTTGAAGTTTTGGGATTGTTTTTTTTTGTGTGTGCAAAGGATCCAAGTGATACAGCGTGCGGCTGCAGTTTGGTGAGAAGTGGTTCGGTTACTTAACGATGTCCATCGTTTGACGGACAATTGTGTAAATAATTCGCCCAACAATTCCAAAGCCTACCTATTTATCTCGGCGTGAGTAAGCGTACGGGGTATACACATCCACCAGCTTTGCATTGCAGCGGAGTCATGGTGATGGTGGTGGTGATGCAGCGCTAGAACGCGTGAGCAAAGCAGCACTGGTGCATGCCACACTAGCCCGATGTCGAGCGTCAACATGCGAAGGGCGGTTTTTCGGTGAACATTTGTTCGGGCGAGCAACAATACCGCCAGCCAGTGTGTGTTGGCTGCCGAGAGAGCCGCAAAGCACATCTCGGCAGACGAAACTCGACCACCGAATTGAAGCCCGAACCGCGCTAGTGTGTACCGAAATTGCGCAGAGTACCGAGCGAGAGCGCAAAATTCGCGCATTCTGCCGAAAACCAGCAAACCAGCACACCGTACACCGTGGTGTGTCGTTGCGTACAAGTGATCAAAGTTGGGAGGAACGTGGCGTTACAGTGCGGAACAACACTGGTCCCAGTGGTGAGTGGCTGTGGGAAACCGACCCCCCCCTGCCAGTGAGTCTAAATTGTTGTGAATGAAACAATCGTGAGGAATCGCGGTGATAAACTGAACATTTGATGCTCGGGAAGCGGTTGATGGTACCGGTCAAAACTGCCGTTGCTGTTGTAGTTGTTGTGTGCACACAATTTTGGCACCCCTCTCGAGCTTAAATCTCCCCCCCCCACCCTTATCTCTCTGCCATTGTTGGGGGGATGATACCGAAGCAGGGCGACGACCAGAAGCGAGCGGTGCAGAGGTGTAGATATCTGGTGCTATAAACACACGGTTGATGCTAATCTGACCGTTAAGGAAAAAGCCTAGGTCAATAGCGAATCTAGTGGATGTGCGACGTTTTTTTTTCTTCTCTTGTTTGGCCGCGTTCGTTCGTGGTGTGCGGCTCGCGGCGTTTGAGTGTTTTAATCACCGCCCTGCTTCAGCGGTGTGCGTGAGTGTTAGATCTTTGATGGTGACGATCCCCTAAGTGTGTTGTGGGGCGCACATTGCCACCCCTAATCAATCGCACACACGCCGTGCACGGCCTATTGCGATTCAACGCTGATTTCGCGTGTCGGTGATGCACCGTGTGCGTCGGCGATTACGGTAGCGCGAGATAGAAGGGAAGAAAGTGAGCCCGTTGGTTTGGGAAAGAGACGGTACCGCGCGTCACCCATTCAGTGGTTGCGTTTCCGTGCGAAGGGTCGAAAGCCGAAATCGAAGGTTTCCGATGCATCTTCCAAGAGAAACGAGTGCAGTGTAATAACACTAGCCAGCGGGTACATCTTCACAGTGGTGTGTTAATGTCCAGCCTGCATCTGTCGGCAAGTTTTCAGTGCGGAGCAGTTTGTTGAAACTAGCGAGAAAACAATACAAGTGAAACAAACAACCAGTGCGCGAACGTGTTTCGAAGCCCCGTTACGTGAGCGTTACGAGCGTTACGGTTGTGCGGTGGCGAAGCCGGTGCCGGTGATGTGCAGATGTAATTCATTATCGGCAGCATTTTTGCGTCCAAATGTGCAACATGCAGCAGCAATCAATGCAACCGATTTGCTGGTGAGCTTAGTGTAGCAAGCAGAACTCTAATCTTCACAGCCGGTCTGCCGGCGTTGGGGAAGTGAAGGACCAGGCGTCATCCATTTTCATACCGGGCTCGCGAACAAGCAGGCAGAACCGAAACACGAAAGGTACGTCACTGAATTGTTGCTTACAGTTGTAAATTTAAATAAGCGAACGATTGTGCCTGTGAGTGGATAATATTGGCTACGCATTACTGAATTTCACATGCAATTGATAAAAAAGATTCCACAATAAAGATGTACCAGCGAGGATGTCTTCTCTTGCTCCCTCTACTATTCTCTCTCTCTCTATTGCTCTCTCTCTTTCGCACAACTTTGCACTATACGAAAAGCGATTTGTGCATCTCTTTCTCTTTCTCTTGCAATTTTCGGCTTCGTTTTGGCTCTGCACGTTGGTGTCTTCTTCGCTTTAACCTTGAAAATGGTTATGCGTACAAACGCGAGCGGAGCACAGGGTGTTTCGGATGCGACTCCGATGGTAAAACCGCGTACCCGTGTGGCGTTAGAAAATCATTCGCGTTCGGTTGGATGTTACGATAGGTTCAGGAAGGTATTATTCTCGGGATATTGTGGTGTGAAAACCAAACGGTAAGGGATTTAATATATCAAGAGTTACAGTGGCAAACAGTGCTGTTGGTTGATGGTGCAACACCGTGCCTGCATTCCGGTGAGTTTTATTGCAGAATAAATGGCGTGGCTGGAGTCTGTCCTTCAGTTCCGTTCAGTAAACTATTTCTGTTTTAACATAAAGTTTAGTGGAAAGAACAAAGTGAGGTTCATTTTAATGTGCTTATAGTAACAAACCAAACCAAAGAAACTCTCCTCCAGATATCACGCAGGGAGTGTTTTTTTTTGTTAAATATGTGCTCCAGGCGGCCAGCTTCATCTGTTTCCTTCCAGCGCCCAGGGCCATCAGAATGCTTTCGCTTTCGCTCCCGTGCCCCATGTGTCTAACAAACATTACGTTGCGATGCGATAATAGAGATGCGACGATAGAGAGCGAAGATGCAAGTGAAACGGCCCCACGGCCAAACCAGAAGCCAGAAGTTTATGCTAACTGACTCCCATCCATCATCCATCGCATCTTGCGCAATCGTTGTCGATGGTGTTGTGCCTTTTTTGTTGTTTGCTTGTATGCCTACTCGTTTCTATGCTGCGATTGCAGCACGGCCTATCCGTGACCTATCCTCTCTAGATGCGAAAGGCGCATAGGAAAGGAAGCCGCGTACACGCGAAAGGCGCGAAATCTAAATTACTTCCTGCTGTTTCCGACGACTGAAAGCGCCCCCGTTGCTCAAATATCAGCAAGATTCCTCTCACACTGCCTTCGCAACAAGGACTCTTGTGTTGCGAATTCTGCTTCCCCCACCCGGGGGCACAGTTGCATTGAAATCACTTGTACAGTTGCACCCAAGTTGCATCCGATTCGATGGTCGGCTTTCGGTGCACGGGTGGCTGCCTGCCTTATGCGCAGTCGCTCCGCGGCAGTTGCATCCAGTGCGGTTCGTGTCCGCGAATGAAAAGTGCCAAAGGGAAGGACCGCACATAGGGCCGGACCACCAATGTCTGGGCCCCGTGTGCAGCCACGAACCGCTGGCGACGTTGCAGAGTGGGGTGAATCGGTTTCTTCCCGGTGTTGCAGCTGCACCATCATGCACCGTTTTGCAAAGGAAAGTGGCAATAAGAGGAAACCCGTCAAGCGCTGTGTGCTCCCGTGGCGAATACAGTTCCATCGTGTTCCGCTGATAGCTCCGTTGCACATGCAATTCAAATGCGCCTGCCCGAAGAATAGTGGGGTGGGTTTTGTTACACTTTTTTTATGTTCCGTTTGCCGTTTTCTATTAAATCCTGCCACTGGATTGGTTGGTTTGAGTTTTGCTAGAGTTGGGCTTTCTTATTCTCGACTGATTGTTTGTTTTGTTGGACGTTTTTAAGGTACTTGAGGGAAAGTATTCTTCAAGGAATTGAAGAATCCCTGGGAAAAAGAGGTAGCCATTCGTGTGAGCTTCTTCAGAACTAAGACGGAATTACATATAGAAGAAAGAGTATCCTCGAAGAGTTGCAATTTTCATGGTCAACAGTTTTGGACAAAAGCTAAAAATACAACCAGAGCTTGCCGATCGATCGAAAGATGATACTCTCTTACTCTTGTGCATTAAAGTGCCAAACGCTAGTGCGCCTCGTGTCTTCCCTGTAACGAAATCTTCCTTTGTGTTTTCGAAACTTCGGCTGCTTTTCATCCACCAGCCTCCATTTTATCATCCTTACCCACCGAGAAGATGCTCCAAAAGCTCTTTTACTTCTCTCCGCGACTGGTGCTCCTGATCCGGATCTGGATGCAATATCATCGCGCTCTCGCTCATCTCACTATCCTTCGCTTAACGATCAAAATAAAACGCTGTACGAAGGCTTTCACCAATATCCAAGCGTTCCTTTCGCGTCCCTTGCACGGTTTCGGCTGCACGCACACACACGTACGCAGCCAACTTTCGGGAAGGATGAAGCCCGACGTTCGCAGTAGGCCTCGGGTTCGGCCCAATCACGCGCAAGGATCGTTTCCTTTTACAACGCGTTCGCTGTTGTGTGTGGTTGTGGTTTTTACTCGCACACACACACGCGACAGGCCAGACGCCAATGTTGGGCCCCGGAAAGTATGCACAATTTTCCCCGGAACAAACCATCATCGTCACCTCGCCTATTCCGGTCTTCCGGCCCTCACGCTGGAGGTCATTTTCAAAGTCGGCCTCTGGATGTGTGTGTGTGCCGGATGCGTACGTTTGAAACTCCCGCTGCTACTTTGTGGTCCGTGTTGCCGGGAAAATTGTGCTCTCCATCGTACCAATTACATTTGCAGGAAGGGGATGAAAGGAAAGAGAGAGAGAGAGAGAGAGAGAGAGAGAGAAGAGGAGAGAAGGTACACGCAAAGAAAGCGAGAACGAGAGGGCACCTTGAGGCCGATAAAACGTAGGTCTCTTAGGCGTTTGTTTGCAACAATGTGGAGTTTCGGCCGGATTCCGACCCATTCCTGACCTGCCCTTGCCACAATCGGTAAAGATGGCCTTTTACATCGGAGTGTGTGTGTGTGTGTGTATATTTCGCTTCACTTTTTGGGGAGGCCATCCCCGTACAACGCAATGCTATCCCCCATCACGCTGTTTGTGTGAAGATCGAACGCCGAATGAGGATGGTTCGAGAAAGAGAGATGGTTAGGCTTGGCTGTTTTTGGCCAAATACATGACCTCTTCGCATGTGTGAGGTATCTTTCGCCTTCCCAGTCGCTCCAATGTTAGCCGGGATTGTTACAAGTTGCCCCCACCCAGCGCGGCTCGATACACACACGCGCTCGTTTGACGCACATTTGCACATTTCGAACCCGTCTAAGTCAC